>NC_052619.1:31877880-32177880 GCF_016545825.1 Eucalyptus grandis
GACTATGGACGGCCAGATATAAAGAGCCAACTAGACGGACGCCCGAACGGGTGCCGATGGGCCATGGACGGCCAAATTTTAAGAGCGGTGGCGCCAATGGCCATAAAATGACATCTAGGTTAGGAAAAACAATGGGTGGAGGAGGAAGGAGAGAATTATATTTTTATTTTTCTAAACCAACTAAGAAAACACATGTCAATTAATTATTGGATATGAATAAAAATACATGCTAAATCAGCAATTGATGTGGCGCTCACAAACCACTAAATATTTTCTCATTTCACGGATATAACGAATATCGTCTATCACGTTTATCAATCACATATACACCGAATATGGATCAAAATCAGCTGAATATAGATCTCTGAAGGCCTTATTAGTATTGGGCTTAAGGCCCGTCCGCCCAAGTTGGGCTCAGAAAGCCCGCCCACGGAATAGGGGCTCGTGGAAGGAGAGAGGTATAAAGGGAGGAGAGAGAGAAAAACACACCGTTTTGTTTTAGAAAAAGACGTACGTTTTCTCTCAACATACACTCCCTCTCTCTCGTTTTCTTCAAAGCAAAAAGGAAAACGGTGAAGCGCGTAGGCCAATTTTCTTCACCGGATCGAACGGGATCAAGTTTCTCTTCCTCTAACGGTGTCGGTGTTTGTCATGGCTAAAAGGTACGCCCGAATCGGTGGTGTGCTTTAGGATCGGTGATACGTGTTGTTTTTCCCGGGCTCGTCTTCCGCATTGATTTAAGGGTTCGATTCAATGTCGAATCCGCGTTTTTCGGGGATCAGTCATTCCCAACATTGGTATCAGAGCCTTAGTTCACGTTTTCCTGACTTGTTTGACGATTTTTGATTGATTATTCGCAAAAGCAATTCGGCCGTACGGATCGGGGCGAGAAATCCCGACACCCAAGCGTTCTTGGCCATTTTTCTGAGTTTCATAGTCAAATCGTTTTCGAATACATGGGGAGAAAGGCGATGTTGAGGCGAGTGCAGAGATACGTCGTGCGCTGCCGGCAGCGCTTCGCACGCGCCCACATGCGCGGCCGAGGCGCCCCGCGCGTGGGCGCGACGCACCGCTGGCTCCCAGCGGCGTGCGGCACACGCGCCGGTCGGCGAACCGGCGCGTGCGGTGCGCCGCCGCGCCGAACCGGCACTGTGGCCCAGGTCAGGGACCCGATGCGGCGGCGACGTCATCATGACGTCACCCAACAATCAATAACCGCTAGGGTGACGTCATTGATGACGTCGCACGGCGAACGTTCGCCGGCGGCCACGCGCCGACCCGACCCGGCCCACCCGACCCGGCCACGCGGAGACGCGGCACGTGCGCGGCATGCGTGCCGGCTGACGCCCTGCATGTGACGTCGGCCCGCGCACGCGCGTCATGTGCCGTCCCAGTTCCTGAGCCCCCCCACCCAACCCGGTCCGACCGAGTCGACGACCGATTGACCACCGTTGACCGTTGACGCCAGATTGACCGTCGACCGACCGAAAAAAAAAAAAAAGGATAAGGCTGTCTAAGTGGATTATAAGTCTATGTGGATTATAATGTGATCTCTTATTTGTTCTGCATTTGTTGCAGGAACAATGCCTCCCCACGAGGTTGCGCACACCTTCGTGTAGTTACTCGATGAACAAAAGGATAGGCTGTCTAAGTTGATAGGCGAGGTGACCGATCATCGATGGGAGAGAGGTGACTTAATTGATCATGTCCTTGAAGTCAACGGGAAGATTCAACAGGTCATGGAATGGTGGAGTCCTATGTCACGAGAGAGATGGTACGATTTTTCATAACACTCTTCCACACGAATGGCAAGATGTGTTGAATCGCATATGGGATGTCAACGGGTTTGCTTCTATAAGAAAATTGTGATGGATTTTGTAAATGAATATTCTTTGTATTGTTTCAAGGAAAATATCAAGAAATTGAACAAAGAGGATCTTTCCCGAGTTTGTGTGTTGACTTGGTGTTAGTTGTATTGGCTGATATATGTTAAGTGTGATTTGTGGGCATATTATGTAATGATTACTACCTAATTGTGTTAATTGAAAGCATTATTGTTTTATTGGATGTCTATTATATGTTGCTTTTATTCTTTGATTCTTGTGGGTAATTAGTGGGTAGTTTTAGAAGTTTTTGTAGCTTCATAGAATTGATTTTGCATAAGACAATTATATTGATGATAGTTTTAAGTTAGGATTTTGGAGGATGATTGGAAACATAGTGACCTTTTGATTCTGAAATCTTACTTGAAATTATTCATTAATATGATGGGTCTATGTAAATAGGGATGCATAAATGATAGGCATTAATAATTCGTGCATATTTGTCGATTTGTTCGGATCAATGGCTTGACCACAAAGAGCATAGTTGCCGAGCTGAACAAAGGTGAAAAGCTCAATGGTGACAACTATGAAATTTGGCAAATGAAAATCCGTATGTCTTTGGAAGAGCAAGAAGCACTTGAGGCTCTTAACCTGACCATGGTAGAACTGAAGAGGAACCATTGCACTGACACAAAGAGACAAAGAAGCTTTTTCTGCGTGGAAAGAAAGAACTCTCTAGCTCGCATCACGTTGCGAGCGGCATGGAAAATGATGTCATGCGAGAGTTTCGGCGTTTTGACAATGCCAAGGAAATGTGGGAGGCATTGGCAGCTAGATTTGGTCATACTTCGATGACTAGGCGAGGCAGCTCACTATCGGGTTTGACTCTTATAAGAAGCCTCATGGTCGGACCATGAAGCAACATCTTAGAAAGATGTCAAACATGATAACGGAGCTGAAAGATGCTGGCCATGTCCTCACGGATGAGCAGCGGGTGCAAGCGGTGATTCGTTCCTTGCCTCGAGTTGGGAGCACATGAAGGTGCACGACTCACAATGAAAATATCAAAACCTTTAAGGATGCAATCGTCATCTTGGCTGGAAGAGGACCGCTGCTTGGCGCTAAGCCGGATGTTGAACTCTATCATGCTAGTTCTAGCTCAAATGGAGCTTCGAGCTCCAAGCGCAAGCGCCCTAACTAGTTTGATAAGGGAAAAGGCAAGGAAGAAGCGGGTCCTTGGAAGAAACCCAAGTTTAACCAACATGAAAGAGGAAGCGTCCCGCATGAAAAAGCTTGCATGGGTGAAATGCTACAAGCTGTGACAAGAAGGGTCACTATGCTCACGACCGTCGTGAGCCAAGAAGTATGCACCCCTTGTACTTTTCAGAACTTTGCTTTTGTGTCGAGGTTACGTGTTCTTAAGCGAGTCTAATCCTTTGTGGTACTGTGGATTCGGGAGGCGATGGACCATGTAGCGAAGGATAGAGGATCCTTCGTGGAATTCCGAAGAGTACCAACTGAACTAAGTGGATCTATGTGGGAAACAAATCGAGCTAAAGTGAAAGGAATTGGCACATGCCAAATCAATATATGGGTGGACGCCTTTGTTCCTTCATGATGTCTTTGTATGCTCCAGAAGATTCATCGGAATTTAGTGTCTGTTTTAGTGTTGGTTAGACTAGGTTTTAATATGAACTTACGTAATAGAGGTGTGGATTTGTTTTTAGATACAAATTACTATGGTCGTGGTTATTTTCTGGATGGTTTTATTGTATTAGATATTGATTATGTTAATGTTAATGTTTGTTATTCCCTTCTCACGTCTCCTAATAAATATGATAATGATGTGAATGTGTGGCATGCTAGACTTGGTCACATTGGCCAGTATATGAATAGACTAGCCAAAGAGGGCTTGTTGGGCAATATTGAAAAAGTCGATTTGTCCATATGTAAGCATTGCCTAGAAGGGAAAACGACAAGGAAACCATTTGGAAAAGGAAAAAGAGCTGAATTTCCTCTGCATTTAATCCATTCGATATCTGGTCCAATGAATGTGAAAGGAAGGCATGGGGCTGTTTATTTCATCACTTTTATTGATGATTATACTCGATTCGGATATGTCTATTTGATTTCTCACAAATCTGAAGCAATAAGTTGTTTTAAAAGGTTTATGAACCTGGTAGAGAATCAATTAGACAAGAAAATAAAAGTATTGAGATCCGATCGAGGTCGATAATATTTATCGATGAGTTCAGAAAATTATGTGATGAAAAAGGAATAGAAAGACAAGTTGTCTATTCCATATACTCCTCAACAAAATGGTGTTGCGGAGAAAAGAAACAAAACCCTACTGGAAATGGTTGGTCCATGATGGCGCATAACTAACCCTATTACCTTTTGGAGTGATGCGTTGTTAATGCGCCTATATACTTAATCGTGTGCCTTCCAAATCAGTTACTTCCACTCCATATGAGTTATGGACAGGTAGAAAACCGGACTTAAGTTTTCTTAAGCCATGGGGTTGTGCTGCCTATACACATGAGTCCTCTCATAAATTTGGGAAATTGGGTCCCAGAGGAAAGAAGAGTATTTTCATAAGGTACTCTGAACACTCGAAAGGATATGTGTTTATAGGTGAGCAGGAAAGTGGGAGTATAACTGATTTTGAATCACGAGATGTCACATTCCTAGAGAATGAATTTCCTAAGAAGGGCGAAATAGGGGAAGATTGTTCCCTATTTGAGACCTTAGATCAGGATAATGATGTTAGTGGAGTTCGTCCAAGTGGGAGTAATATGAGAAGTGATGAATTAAATTCAACTCATTCTCAATTGCAACCCCATGATGAGACGACATCATCATTACCTAATCCAAGTGGGAACATGATGGGGGATGATGTGCAAAGTGTACAATCTCCCATACGGCGAACAAGTCATAAAGTATTCCCCGTCGACGTTTTGACATTGAAGGGAAACTTTATGGTTGCTCCACAAGATGAGGATAAGCCAAGAAATATTAATGAAGCTCTGAATTGCCCTAGTAGGAAAAATGGATTAATGTAATGGAAGAGGAAATGTAGTCAATGAAATCAAACCAAGTCCGAACCTGGTTGATCTCAGGACGCAGAGCTATTGGGAACAAATGGATTCTCAAAATAAAGCGAAAGGCCGATGGCTCGATTGAAAGGCATAAGGCTCGCATTGTGGCGAAGGGTATAATCAGGGAAGGAATTGATTATGAAGATACGTTTTCTCCTGTGAGATTTACCTCGATTACGCATTATTCTGGCAATAGTGGCTAGTTTGGATCTTGAGTTACATCAAATGGATGTAAAGACTGCTTTCCTCAATGGAGAATTAGAGGAAGAAATATATATGGAACAACCCGTTGGTTTCATAGTGAAAGGCCAAGAAGAAAAAGTATGTCGACTTTTGAGGTCGATATATGGTCTTAAGCAGATCATCAAGACAATGGTATATACGTTTTCATAATGCCATAAATGGCATTTGATTTTACGATGATTGATGATGATCATTGTGTATATATCAAAAGATCAAGGATCAATTTGTGATCATATCATTATATGTTGATGATATACTAATTGCCGGAAGCAATATGGAGTTTGTTAAGCATCACAAGAGTTGGTTGTCTTCCAACTTTGAGATGAAGTACATGGGTGAGGCTGCATACATTCTTGGAGTTAAGATTTCAAGAGATCGTTCGAAGAGATCATTGTCTATTTCGCAAGAAACCTATATAAATAAGGTTCTTGAACGATTTCGTATGCAGATTGTAAACCCATAGACACTCCTATTGCAAAAGGTGAAGGATTGAGCCATAGACCGTGTCCAAGGACTCTATAAGAAGGAACAAATGAAACATGTTCCTTATGCAAGTGCTGTTGGGGGAGCTTGATGTACGCTACGCTATGATGTGTACAAGACCCGACATATGTTTTGCGATTGGAATGGTGAGCAGATATCAATCCAATCCAGTCCAGCACATTGGAAGGCCGTTAAGAGAGTACCGAGGTATTCAAGGGAACTGCTGATTACAAGTTGAATTATCAAGGAAAGGATCTGCGACTTGAAGGCTATTCGAGATGCTGATTGGGGAGGAGATTTAGATGAAAGGAAATCTACCTCGGATTTGCTTTCTTCGAGCAATGGCGCCATATCATGGAGTAGTAAGAAGCAAACATGCATAGCCTTATCCACGATGGAAGCTGAGTTCGTGGCATTATCAAATAGCCCAGTGACAACAAGCAGTTTGGCTTAAGAGATTCTTGGATCATTTAGGTGTTATTGAGAAAGCTGCAAATCAATTATTGGTTAACTGTGATAGCCAAGCAGCTATAGCATACACCAAAGATCCAAAGTATCATGGCAAGACCAAACATATAGATACAAAGTATAACTTTGTAAAAGATATGGTTGCACGAAAGGATGTGAACTTACAGTACATATCTACGCATAGAATGGTAGTAGATCCTATGACAAAGCCAATACCTAGAGATGTGTTTTGTGGTCATGTAAAATCTCTAGGATTGCGTAGAGTCGATGTACTTTGGATTGTAATTTCTGAGTTGTTCACATTTATGAACTAGTGTTGTTTCATTATTAATGCCTATGAATCTTTATTTGATCTTTATGCATCTTAATGCTCAGTGCATTACTTTATGTTGAGAAAGTATGTCGGACAGATAAAAGATTAGCCCACTCACACGGGTAATCGCCTCTATTTACTGTGTGATAAATATAGATGAGACTGTTTTTAAGTTTATTATCTAGGTGATAATCGAGAGCTCAAGCTTAAAATACGAATGTTGCCTTAACTGAGTGTTAAGATGAGGACATAATACTTACTATGTCCAAAAGTAAAATACCCCACATGTTTTACTTTATCTGTCTAAGATGCCAGATGTGAGTTCTGATGAATTTTGTAAATGAGTAGATACGTGAACTCAAGTTAGACATTCAATATGTCTGAACTATCATCTGTACGGTATTGAAAGGTGTAAACATACGCTCCATGGGAAATGAGTTAATACCGTAATACGTATTTCATATTACGTATGCATGAGCCGACCAATAAGAGTGGCAAAAAGTTTGATCTCAACTTTTATGACGTGTGAGACTCTTGAGGAAAAGAGTTCCTCAATTTTAGTGCCCTCATGACTTTTTACTTATTCTCAAGGTTTCTATTTAGTGTTTGTTATCTTAGAATGTTGCCAATGGTCATGAGTTGATTCGATCTAATGGGACATTTCTAGAAAAGCAAGCTGAACTGAAATTGAGAGTTTGAAGGAAAAAGGAAGATCGATTTTGGATAATCACATTGTAGTTTTTGTATTCACCGGGTCGACCAATTATGATTGTCTTTGTGATAACTGTAATTGTGAATATAATATATATATATATATATATATATATATATATATCGTTGTTTAAAGGAGATTAAGAGAGATATAAATGTGATCGATCGATCTAGGTACTGCATACTCGTCTACTCGGAGTGTGACGCCCATTATGAGCTGCTATATATTCCTAACAGATGTATAGCAACGAGCTCTCAAAAGTATGCTGGTCGCCTGATTATTCACCGGTATGAATGTTGAAAAGAGGTAAAGAGAATCATGTTCGGCCCACCATGTGCGAGTGGGAGATGAAGGCCTTATTAGTATTGGGCTTAAGGCCCGTTCGCCCAAGTTGGGCCAGAAAGCCCGGCCCACGGAATAGGGCTCGTGGAAGGAGAGAGGTATAAAAGGGAGGAGAGAGAGAGAAAAACACACCGTTTTGTTTTAGAAAAGACGTATGTTTTTCTCTCAACATACACTCCCTCTCTCTCTCGTTTTTCTTCAAAGCAAAAAGGAAAACAGTGAAGCGCGTAGGCCAATTTTCTTCACCGGATCGAATAGGATCAATTTTCTCTTCCTCTAACGGCATCGGTGTTTAATCTGTGGCTAAAAGGTACGCTCGAATCAATGGTGTGCTTTAGGATCGGTGATACGTGTTGTTTTTCCCGGGCTCGTCTTCCGCATTGATTTAGGGGTTCGATTCAGTGTCGAATCCGCGTTTTTCGGGGATCAGTCATTCCCAACAATCTCCATATACCATAATAAGATGACCCCACAATCCATGAAATTACTTTTATTACAACAGAAACAAACTGATGGATACAGAATACTTTCGAGAAGTGCACAAGAGATAAGAAAATACTAAAAATCTAATCCAATTCGTCTCTCTGAGCAAGACCCGTTTCCATTTGCAATTAGAGTGCAAGGAGAAGCTTCATTCAATCCTACACAGCTTGTACGTAGATTCTTGACGAGATCCTCAATATTCATGCAGAAGTCAACGTCCATCTGCAAGGAAAAAAGATTATGTTGGAAAACGAACCATGATATATGTTTGGATTTGTTCGTAAGTATGAGCTAGTTTTAATAACTTAACCGAAAATATAAGTTTTTCTTGTTTGTAATTTTACCCTTAGAAAAAGAAAAGAAAAGATGGGAGCGACCCAGGTGCTTGAATTTACCTGAGCTACGATTGTCATTTCTAGTATGGAACTCCCAAACGATAATACACTGCTATTAAGAATAGATAGATTCAACTTCTCTATTTCTCTAAGTATCTCCGTCGTGCGTCCCTTTCGTTTCTCATGATGGATTCGAAGAAGAACATGTTTATCCAAGACCCTTGCTTCGATCTCAGGGAGTTGTTGCTCAAAGTGGTTAGAGTTCTCATCTAATGAGAACATATCATCATATGCCGAGACCTGAGACTTCTTTCCAATCACAACTGATTCCACAGTCCTGATTGCAACTTCTTCCTCGAGTTTCTTGACGCGTTCTTGAAGCTGCTTCATGTAGTTGATTGCATGACTGAGGATTGATGCTTTGTCCATCTGAAAAACACAACAGCACACAAGAAAATTGCTTTGAGTATATCGTTGTTTAGTAGCCGATCTTTGTTGATGATTTGGCAAAGTAAACATACCTTGCTCATCCTAACTTTATTGTTTCCCATGGGAGTGAAATGCCTGGTGATAAACCAGAAGATTTGCTCGTAGTGTGATATTGAAGTTTAAGCAATTGTAAGCAGGTCACTAATGCACGTAGAGATACATCATTTTAACTTTAATCCTTACTTTATAAAATGAGACTCCTAACTAACAACTCTTTCCAGTTGAATGAATTGTGATTGGATGAGATCATGTTATGCATGAAATGAAGTTCTGTGCTGTTGACTATTTCAATAGCTATGGGGATAATTGTGTTGCTAATATGATTAGATCTCTTAAATTGTTTTGAGCCAGACTTCAGGAAATTCACAACAATCACCGACAGTAACAAATCGGGGCAAACAATCGTCAGGACTTCCTAACGTGGATTCATCAACATTTTGATAATCTGATATGTATTTTAATGTGATGACGAAGTATTCTTAGTAATAGGGAATCTTTCCAAAGAAAAGTAAGAAGTTTTTTCCAGAAGATTTACCTTTTTAAGGCCAGGAATGATAGCAGAGAGAGCAATGAAGCTCTGGCTAAGCTTCTCACGCCGCATCCTCTCAGCAATCAGGTGTTTTCGTGTATGCATAGGTGGTCTACTCATTGGGCCAGTTCTGTCTGTCTCTGTTTGACAATCTTGGATCTTATAAGCACCTTCATAAAATCATTACAAGGCAACTTTTGGTATTACCATCATGCAGTATAATACCTCAGACTTTATTCAATCAACCTAAATATGTAACAAATATTCGAAGCAAGTACCGTAAATCTGCTGCGATTCAGTTGGGAAAGAATCCAAGCTCCCAAAAGATATCAACTGGGAGCTAGATGACGGCGAGGACATCACCATTGTCGGGGCTTTGTATGTTCCGGGCGAGCAAGAGTTGCTCCATCTCTCAGTCTTCGGCATCTTCATTGGCCTCTCCATGATTGTTGGAGCAACTTCGACTGGCAGATCCATGAGACCTCGTGTCGTTTCTGAAGGGGAGTACGTTTCTGAAGAGAAAAGTTTGGAGTCGAAATCTTCAAGAGGGAAATCGAAGGCGTTCATTTGATGATGTTGATACATATGATGTAGTGTTTCTTCTGTTACCTATGAAATCGAGTAGAGATAAAATCTTGAAAAATGCATCAAGTCGACATAATAACATCTGGGGCTTAGGAGGAAAATCGAATGCTTACTATCTCAGGGAACAACTGGGATGATAAGATCTCCATTGAAGCACTCTCTGGGGTTCCTAAAAAGCGCGAGTTGTTTACCATTGTTTGCTGTCTATATGTTTACGACCCTAGACAGAATGCAAAAATTTCATCAGAAAAATAAGGTTGATTTATCATGGATGAAAGTCGAGGAATCACAATCCTACGTTACTATCAAAATTCACGGAAAGTCCTCTTTTCGTGCTGTTTTTCTTTTCTTTTCCTTGTCGATGAACAACACATTCAAACATGTTTGAATAGGCGGAGCCCAGAGGGACATGAGAAGAAGAAGACTAAGTCAGAAACGTCACCTTGAGTAGAGGAATACTTGAGAACCTTGTCTTTTCGAAACGCGGTCTCCACTCTTCTTTATCGTTGGAGAAATGCCTGTATTTATGGAGGAACCAAACGCGGTCGCCCCTCTGCAAAGCGAAGCAAATCTTTCGCACGTGCCAAACGTGTTAGGCCCGCTCCCACCCCCCCTCCTCTCTCTTCACTAATTGCCTATAATCCTTGGGTCATGGACGCTATGAGTCGAGAAAACTCCTAGGTATCATCGGAAACCCTACATTGAGGAGCCCCAGGATGATTTATATATTCGGAATAAATCAAAAATTTAATTGATTAGACTAGTCTTGTCCTAGCGTACATTTTATGTCTTTTGAACTTGCCTGGATTTCAAACTAAAACGAATTGAATCGTTGGAAATTCAAAAAGAAACCTTGGCAAATCAAAATTGCATACAATTATACGGAAGCTCCAAAAACACTAGAAATTCCCTTTTATTTATTTATTTATTTATGGATCGACTAAGTTCATCAAAAGTTAATTAAAATCTTCAATAAATGCTTGTATTCTGTCAATGATAGTTTTAGGGCTAAGGTTTAAAACTTGCGGCATGACTTTTCATTATGTATATTAATGAGTTTAATAAAGTCAGTGAGTTATCCATTTCTTATGTTAGATAATTATTTGCATAAAGAGTTGTGGAAAAACCATAACTTCTCTATAAAACATATTTTTCAACAAGAAATATAAATATATAATTTCTTGTGCCTTTCTCAGCAAGTTCTCTTCTTTTTCGTCTGATAAAAAAGAAGCAAGTGCTCCTTTCTCAAGAGGTCTCCTAATATTATGTTTCAACTCGAGGTGGATGCTTGAAATGAAAAAGCCAGCGGCCCACCGTTTTGATTGGGTGGGGTCTACCCTCTTTTGATAATCAGGTTTATGTAACTTGACTTAAAGTAGATGAACCTTCCACGAAATGGACATCTGTTAAGGACGTAGTCATCAAACACGTGCACAAATAGAGCTTTGAAGTTAAATAAAATCAAGAAAAAGAAATGAAAACAATTGAAGCTTTTGGATATATGGTCGTCTCTCACTTAGAACCAATCAATTGAATTGCGTAATTGTTCAGAGCATCATCTTAAAGTAGATGAAGGTTCCATGAGATGAATGTCCCATAGTCGTGAAACACGAACAGCAATAGAGCTATTGAGCTAAAAAATTAAAAGACAAATTGAAAGGAATTTAAGGTTTTCAAAAATATAGTTATCTTTAACTTATAAGATCAAATGGATTACAAAACTGCTCAAGTTAGGCTCCATTGGGTGTAATATGAAATACGTCTCAAATTGGGAATGTCTTTCAATATAGAGCAGTTAATTCATTTTAGTTAGCTCATGATTCATTTACTTAAGTATTTGGGATAAGTGCATTGAAAGTCTCAAAATTTGTCATGAAAGTGTAAATAAGTTCTAAAAATTTTCAAAAAGTGCAATTAAATTATAAAACTTATCACAAAATGCAATTGAATCCTAAAACTTTTAAAAAATGCAATTAAATTATAGAACTTATCAAAATGATTCAATGAAGTCCTTTCGTAGATTACATTTTCTGAAAATTTTAGAATTTGATTATACTTCGTGACAAGTTTTAGGACTTGATTATACTTTTTGAAAGTTTTAGGATTTGATTGCATTTTCGTGACAAGTTTTTGAACTTAATTGTACATTTTGAAAGTTTTTTAACATTGTATTATTATAATGCCTAAGATTTTTATTTTTTTAATAGTGAAGTTAAGTGTAACTAGATATATTAATGTATTTGGACATAAGGCAACAGACTTTCACAGCACGTCTCAACGAGCTCCAAATGCAGGAGACTTCAAAAGAGGATTATTTTTCCCTTGAAAAAAAAAATGATAACTAGATTTAGCAATGGGAGGAGTAAGAGGCATTACTATCTTACTCTATTAACATCTTAATGCTACAAAATATTGAGTTGAAATTCCTTTTCTTATGACTTCTTGTGTACTATCATTAGCTTTGGATTACTTCAATTTGCATGGCATTTAGTAAACCTAGTTAAATACGGCCGGAGTCCTAAATTTTTTCATGATGTTGCAAATGTAATTGAGTTCTAAATTTTTTATTTTGTTTATCTAAGTCCTTAAAATTGCAAGATCCATGTATTTTTTTCTTGGCAAGATCCATGTACTTAAGTCCTTCCATTTGTTTCATTACTTGTAAATTAATGGGACATTTTACATGGCTTTTTATTAATTTATTTATTTATTTTTCCTTTTCTTCTTAAACGCATGGTCTACGTGACATTAAGTGGGCGTCACGTCAGAAATAGACAATATTTAAAAACAGAAAAAAAAAAAACTGGAGAGGAGAGGTGATCTCACCAGTGCAATCGTGTCAATCGACCACCATGGGGTGATCATGGTCGTCAATGGTCATAATTATCGCTGGATGGCCTTGGTGGTTACCTTTCATTGTTAGACCATGACTTTCTTTCTTTCTTTCCTTCCAGAATTTTTTTACTTAATAATTAATTAATTTAGTTAGTTAGAACCCAACTTCACCGGACACTATCTTGGATTGGACATAACTTCATCCATTGTTTCATTTTATTTTTTTCTACAAAATATAACATACACGAGATGTGGGGTTTTTTTTTTCTTTAATCACACCATAACCAAGTTTTTCCATATTATCCTAACGACCAAATGCAGCCATAGTTCTGACCCCAAAAAACAAAAAAAATGCGGCCATAGTATATCTATAAAGTATAGAATTGACATAATTCTTTTGGCTTGAAAAAGGAGCATTAGGTGACTAATCATGGCAATTTCTCTTTGGATTTAACACAGGAGTTTCACACTTCACGGAATGTTCAATTTATGCTACATCAAATCCTATGGATTGGAAAGTCTAGTTGGCCAGCTTGTCACCAAATTACATAAATTACATCAACCCATTGTAAGAATAGTTCGATTTACAAATTTCAATGTACTAGACCTCTTCATTTTATTTGGGGAGTACTCCATGTCTAAGGAAAAAGTAGATGAGAGATATATGAGACCTTTTGATATAATTATATAAATGGCATACTCAATGCGTAGGTTTTGAAATTTATCGACATGACATACTCAATGTATCGATGGAGGATCATGAGAGGTTTGCTGCAGAAATTGATTCGCAAATTCAACCATTCCTATAAAAACGGTTTTGTCAGTATCATGAACATCGATCCATCACAGTTTTGTCAATCACATCTACATTGAACATGGATCAAAATCAGTTGAACCTAAATCTCCATTTACAACAAGAAGATGATCCCACAATCTTTTAATTTACTTAATTACAACAAATATAAACCGATGAACACATAATGCTTCTGAGAAAAACACAAGAATAAAAAGAACTGAACATCTAATCCAACCTGGGGGGAGAAAAGTTCCGATTTGTCTCTCTGAGCTAGACCCATGTCCACTTGCAATTAGAATGCAAGGAAGAGGCTTCATTGAAAAGTCAAACCTCCGGAAAAAAAAATAAAAGGGCCCTTCATGAACATACTAAAAGTTTCCTATGCAGCTCGTGGGTAGAATTTCAACGTGGCCACAACGTCGATGAAGAGGTGTAGGCGGATTATTGCGCAGTCTACCTCGCAAAAAACAGGAGGAAAAACCCACTAGCAAAATAGAAACTCTTGGTCAAAACAAAAAATTTCGTGCCGCAAAGTGGCGGTCTGGTGAAGAGAGACTCAAAGGTTTTCCCTAGCAAGGTCCGAAAACACTATTGGAGAAAAAGGAAAAAAAGTATCTAAAAAATCCTAAATTTATTGTATTTGTATTGATTCAGTCTTAAATATTTCAATTGAATTAATTTAGTCATAATTTTTTTTTTATATTTTGCCAATTGAGTACATCCGACTAATTTAGGCTTGACATTGCTAATGTTAATGTTGTGGTCTTATGAGACACGATTGGCGCTGATATGGACGTTTTTTTCATAATTTTAAAAAATTTAACATTTTTTCTATTATTTTTCTTTCCTTTCTCTTTTCAATGTTGGCTAGCATAGGTCATTACCAACAAGGGTCAGGCTTGCCTAGTCGATGCAATTAAATTATAGAACTTATCAAAATGATTCAATAAAGTCCTTTCGTAGATTACACTCTTTGAAAATTTTAGGATTTGATTATACTTTGTGACAAGTTTTAGGACTTGATTATACTTTTTGAATATTTTAGGATTTGATTGCATTTTCTTGATAAGTTTTTGAACTTAATTGCACATTTTGATTTTTATATTGTATTTTTATAACGCCTAAGATATATATATATATATATATATATCTATATATATATATATATATATATATATAGTGAAGTTAAGTGTAACTAGATATATTAATGTATTCGGACATAAGGCAACATACTTTCACAGCATGTCTCGACGAGCTCCAAATGTAGGAGACTTCAAAAGAGGATTATTTTTCCCTTGAAAAAAAAATGATAATTAGATTTAGCCATGGGAGGAGTAAGAGGCATTTAACATCTTAATGCTACAAAATATTGAGTTGAAATTCCTTTTCTTATGACTTCTTGTGTACTATCATTAGCTTTGGACTACTTCAATTTGCATGGCATTTAGTAAACACAGTTAAATACGGCTGGAGTCCCAAAATTTTTCATGCTGTTGCAAATGTAATTGGGTTCTAATTTTTTTTTTTGTTTGTTTATCTAATTCCTTAAAATTGCAAGATCCATGCATATATATTTGGCAAGATCCATGTACTTAAGTCCTTCCATTTGTTTCATTACTAAGTTAATGGGACATTTTACATGGCTTTTTATTTATTTATTTATTGATTTTTCCTTTTCTTTTTAGACGCATGGGCTACGTGACATTAAGTGGGCGTCACGTCAGAAATAGACAATATTTAAAAACAGAAAAAAAAAAAAAAAAAGTGGAGAGGGAGAGGTGATCTCACCGGTGCAATCGTGTCAATCGACCACCGTAGGGGTGATCATGGTCGTTAATGGTCACAATTATCACTGGATGGCCTTGGTGGTTACCTTTCATTGTTAGACCATGACTTTCTTTCTTTTCAGAATTTTTTTACTTAATAATTAATTAATTTAGTTAGTTAGAACCCAACTTCACCGGACACTATCTTGGATTGGACATAACTTCATCCATTGTTTCATTTTATTTTTTTCTATAAAATATAACATACACGAAATGTGGGGTTTTTTTTTTTTTTAATTACACCATAACCAATTTTTTCCATATTATCCTAACGACCAAATGCAGCCATAGTTCTGACCCCAAAAAATAAATAAAATGTGGCTATAGTATATCTTTGGAGTATATATATATGTATGTATAATTTCATTACTAACCCGCTAAAGGGGCATCATTAGTTGGTAAGTCTAAACATAACATTAAACATAGAGAACAAGGAGAATTTGCAATCCAATTGCTAGGAAGTGAGTTGGTCCAGTGGGCTTTGGTGACCCAATCCGCGGCCTTGTTAGTATCTCGTGGTTCATAGATGATTGACACACCACTAACCTAGGCCAAAATTTCTTTGCCTATGGGCTGGGCCAGCCAATGTGGATCCTCTAGGCCTGATAGGCTATTTATGAGTGATAGGTTATCAGATCAAATGAGCACCTGCAGATCAATTCCTTTTAGCTTGAAGTCTTCTCTTGTTCATGCGAGTTTTCTGTTCTGTACCCAAAATGCGGCTTCTCTCAAAGCTAAGGCTTCGACTACCCACACAAATGGAGCAAAAATGGACCTCACGAAGCCATGAAGGAGGATGCCGGCTTCGTTTCTGCATACTCTAGCAATTGATCCAGCCTTAGATGATTCGCACCAGGAGTAATAGACATTTGTTTTCATCTCGTTTGCTGCAGGTGGGTTCCATTTCAGCATTGATCGTGGAGTTTCTAGTGGTTTTCTTCCGCCTTTCTTCCCCCGCAAGTTCCATTTCTCGAAGAGTGCAGCTGTGATGCTCGTTTCTTCTTGAGCTACGGTGGGATCGGGCCTTCGCCCTCGAAAGATCGAAGCATTCCGACATTTCCAGATCTGCCACAGAGCACCAGCAAAAATGGCTTTCAAGTTTGGATCTGCTTGTGAGGTGAGATTTTCAAAGACCCACTTATCTATGCGAGTAATTCTTTCTAGAGATGTATCGTCATGAAAGTTAGGGGCTGACCATATATTTTTTGTCCAATCACAGAGAATGAAGAGGTGCTCTGCTGATTCTGGGGCTTGTCCACATATCTGACAGGTAGGATCAGGTAGCATTTTCCTTTTATACAAGTTTTCCTTTGTGAGGAGTGTATTGCTGCAAATATTCCATAGTAAGAAGCGAATTTTGGGAAATGTCTGAATCTTCTAGATTTCATTCCATAGCGACTTAGGAGTTTGGTAAGATGAAGACGGGATATTTGTAGAGGGGATGCCAGCCTTGTTATGTAGTCTGTTGTAGCCGCTGTTCATAGTATAGGAGCCCGATCTGTTTGCTGTCCACACTAGCTTATTTGGATGGGGCTTTAAGTTGATGGGAATGGCTAAAATCTCTTTAGCTTCATCTTCCTCGAATAGGTTGTTCACTCGTTCAATATTCCATTGATGTGACTCATGATCAATTAAATTAGCCACCACCCTTGGTTCATCCCGATTTGTAGGGCCGAAAAGCTTTCCTAACGGTAGCCAAGTCTCTTGTTGAATTCTTATTTTCTATCCATCCCCCACTACCCACCTAAAATCATGTTCAATCGTTTCTCTCCCTATCAATAGACTCTACCACCCCCATGAAGGCCAAAAGCCTTTGTTTGCTGACCAGAAATCGCCTCTAGGAAAATAAATGCTTTTCAAAACTTTACACCATAGTGCATCAAGTGTTTGGACAAATCTCCAAGCTTGCTTCCCCAGCATTACTTTATTAAGATCCAGTAAATCTTTAAAACCGAGGCCACCACAATCTTTCCTATTTTTCATATCTTCCCACTTTTTCTAGTGTATACCTCTTCTAGTTGCATTATGTTTCCACCAAAAGGAGGCTACTCGGTGCTCAATGGTATGGTAGATGGATATTGAGATTTTGAAAATAGACATAGCATATTGAGATAGGACTTGAATAACTGTCTTGATGAGAACTTCCTTTCTTGCCTTTGAAATCAACCTCTCTTTCAATCCTTCAAGTTTCTGTTCAACTTTAGCAATGATCTACACAAACATTTGCTTTTTGGTTTGACCCTAGTCGGATGGAATTCCCGGGTATTTACTTGTTTTATCTATGATTGGAACTCCTAATTCAGCAGCTAGATTCTGTTTTAGGCTCTATGGGCAATCTCTCCCAGTGAAAAGCCATGATTTATTGAGATTTATAGCTTGTCTCGACACATAGCAGTACTAGTTCAGCACATTAGCCACATTCTGAGCTTATATTATCGTTCCATTTAAGAAAAATATTGCATCATCAACAAAGAGAATGTGTGAGAGAGTTGGGCAAGTGGAATTTAGGCAAATGCCTCTGATACTTCCATATGTTACTGCTTTGCCCATAAGGGTAGATAGGACGTTAGCCATGCTAATGAATAGATAGGGGGAGAGAGGATCACAATTTTGTCGAATTCCTCGGGTTGGCTTAAAGACAGCTGAGGGTTCTCCATTAACTAGGATGCTAAAAGACACTGATGAAATGCAATGCTTAATCCACATAACCCATTTCTCATTAAACCCCAATCTTAGCATATAATCACATAAAAAATCCCATTCGACCCTGTCATAAGCCTTCTTCATATCTAGTTTTAGAATAGCCTGAAAATAATGCATTCTCCTTCTCACCTTGAGTTGATGAATCACCTTTTGGACTATGAAAATGTTGTCCTGTATCTGACGATCTCTTAAAAAAGCACTTTGCTCCATAGAAATAAATTTTGGAAGCCATGGTTTTAGTCTATTAGCCAGCACATTCATTATGATCTTATAATTAAAGTTGCACAGGCTGATAGGCCTAAATTGGGTGATATCTTCTGGATTTATTACTTTAGGAATGAGAGTGATATGCGTTTTATTAAGCTCTGGATCAAAAGTACATTGGTTGAAGAAGGATTGAATCATGCTGAAAATGTCTTCATGTATAATAGGCCAATGACTTTGATAAATAAAAAAAAAAACTCTGTTTAGCCCACTCGACTTGGTGCTTTTGTAGCCCCTAATTGAAAAACAGCTTCTTTAACCTCTTCTCTTGTGACTGGTTTGACCAGGTCAGCATTCATCTCCTCATTCACCACCACTGGACATTGGTCTAATACTGGTTGATAATTCCTTTCTCCCACCGAACTAAATAAGGATTGATAGAAATTGCAGATATGTTGTTTAAAGGTTGAGGGATCCCTACACCAGGTCTGGTCATCGAGCCTTAGCATGGAAATTTTGTTGCGTTGTCTCATTTGAACTGTTGTAGTATGAAAGAACTTTGTGTTTTGATCTCCCCATTTTAACCATTGAATTCTCGACCTCATACATCAGTACATCTCTTCTTGACGCCATAACTCTTCCATTTTCCTTACAATATTGCTGACTTCATCTCTATTTTGCTCCCCATCAGTTTTGTTAATCAATTCCTGGAGCCTATATTTGAGTGGAGTGAGCTGTTTTTGAGCATTTTTAAAATTCCTCCTGCTCCATTTACTTAATTTAGCAGCTACCCACCTTGTTTTACCTGCCAAAGTAAGTTTATATGTTATATTTTCATTCAAAGCTTTCTTGACCACCTCCTCACACTCTGAATGTTCTAACCAATATGTCTCAAATCTAAAAGTTTCTTTCTTCTCAACTCTGTTGGATTTAAAGATAGCATAATTGGGCTATGGTCAGACCCTATTGTCGGAAAAGCAAAAGCCTCTGCATTTGGATAAAGGACTCTCCACTCCATATTGCAAATCGTTCTATCAAATCTCTTCTTTACTAATTCATTGCCTTCACTATTATTTGATTAGGTAAAGGTGCATCCCTTACTTTCAATGTCCATCAATGAGCAAGCATCTAAAAAGTCCCGAAAAGTTGCAATTCTATAAGGATCCGCCTCTCACCTCCCGAACTTCTCCCAATGGTAGAGCACTTCATTGAAGTCTCCTATACACAACCATGGAAATGGTTATTATAGTAGCTGTCTTTCAAAGAGCTCCATAGCCTTACTCTATCTTGAAAATTTGTTGATGCATGTAGAAAGGATATCCACATTAAGTAGCCACTGTTTAAGTCTTGACATTGGATATTAATGACCTCATTGGAATTGCTCTCCACTTCCACCTTAACCTCCTCATCCCACAATAGTGCTAGGCCTCTCGCTATACCAACCGGCTCGATAACCAGAGAATGTTGGAGCTGAATCCTTGCCTTCACTCTTTCTATAACATTAGACTTATTCTTGGTTTCCATGAGGAAAACCATGTTGGGCCTCTCTTGAGCCACTAAGGCTCTAAGGTGCTGAACTGCCAAGGGTGTGTCCAACCCCTGACAGTTCTAGCTTAATAACTTTATCTATTTTTTGGTGGCTTATTAGGGCCAGCCACTAAAGCCCATGCATTAGCCCATTCCTATGAATGAATTGGGGCATTCGAGAGTTGTTCTTCATCCCCTAAGAGATCCTGTGGGGTCTTATTCTCATAAGGATTGACTCACTTTTTTTTTAACCACTGGAGCTTTATACACTACCTTTCCTTTCTTTACCTTCATTTGATGCTCATCATTCTCTGCAAAGGGGGTAATAAATTTGGTTTTGCTGTGGTCTTTTGCTGTTGCTTGTTGGTGCTTGATCTGTCTTATGGGCCTCAACCCTAATCTCCTTTACATTAGGATGTGCAAGAACAATTGTTAATTCATTTGTTTTAGCTTGCTCTGTTCTCAAGGGTTCGTCGGTAGCCAATATGGGAGTTTCCAGCACAACCTCTTCCTCCATAGCAGTGAGTTCAATTTTCCCATGAAAAGTCTTCTAGTAGGGGCTGACTTCTTGGACTTCTACATTCAACCACGACCCATATTGACTTGGTTGATTCTGAGCTAGGTCGGTTTCCTTATAAGGTATTTTCGAACAGAAATTTGCATAATGTCTAATGCGCTCACAAGAAAAGCAGAAATGTGGGAGTCTTTCATACTTAAATTCTATCCACCATTTTTTATTCCCCACACTGATAATGGTGCCTGTTTAAGTGGGCTTGACAAGTTTAATAGCACCCTTGCCTTACCATTTTTCTGGGAATTGTTGTTTCTCGCCTCTATTTTGATCTCATCAACTTGTCCCAATTTAGAGACTAATCAATGTATGGAATCTTCAGTTATTCTGGTGCAAGGGAGGCCTATAATATGCACCAAAATGCATTATGCGAGAACTCATAACAATGTTCAGGTATATTCGGATCTCCTTCCTTTAGGACAAGTAGATTACTTGCGAAAGACCACGCCTTCGATTCTAAAACCCTTTTTTTTTTCTCTTCAATGGAGTTGAATAAAAAGGAGAAAAAGCCTGGTTCAATCAACTCACATTTTACTAATTTTGTTTTCCATGCTCTTCTCATGGTAGTGAGGAAAGCCTAGAAATTAACATTAGGTTTGGAAAAAAGTTTGCCATAGTGGGTTAACTCACTTTCTTGCCATTCTTCCTCTGGAATGTCAACCCCTAGATCCGTAATATCATTTTCAGACCACAAATCTCCCATTCTTCAACACAGGGCTACCATTCGAGGGTGGTTATCCTGCCCCTCTACCATTTCCTACCGATTGTTTCGAGTTTAGTGAGAGTTATAGGGTTGAAGTTTTGGAATGAAGGGAGCTCTAGGTTTGGTTGGTGCCTGCATTGAGGGTATGTGGGTTTGTGGATGTTGAGTGTATAGCAACAAGGTGGTTCTGTAGACTGATTTTATGATTTCTTGGTTCACTGACTCTAAATAGGGTTTATGTTGGATGTTTTTGCAGGGATTCCTCTTCAAGGTTGACAAAATACACACCGGGGCAAACTGCAAGGCAACATGACTACGCACCTTCCCGCTTCGATCAGCCCAAGAAAAGCAACTAATCCCCCCAACTAGAAGCATCGATGAAGGGGATTCACTGAGATGCAAGGAAGCAGCCATGGGTCTCCTTAGGAATCGACGGGTGGGGGATCGATGCTCCTCACCAGGCTCTGCGGATTGACACCTTGAAGGATAGAATATGTGGGGAAGCTAATTGGGTGGAAAAAAACTAGAATCAACCATGGAAATGGGGTTTAAGGTTTGAGAGATTGGGATTTTTTGGGGGAAGAGGGCTAGCTATCACCTCAAGGGATGGAGAGGAAACTCAACATCGGTTGAGAGAATGTCTCATGGTGGCATTATATCTATGGAGTATAGAATTGACATAATTCTTTTGGCTTGAAAAAGGATTAGTAAAGGGCGACTAATCATGGCAATTCCTCTTTGGTTTTAACACAGGAGTTTCACACTTCACGGAATGTTATGTTGGAGAAAACTTCCTTATTTTTTTTAAGTTGACAAAACGTTTCCACTAATCTAGTCTGAAAACTTGTAGACTCAAGTGTTAAAACCGCAAGACTCAAGACTCAAGTCTACCCTCGTTGACAGTTTCCAGACCGATGAAGAGAAAACTTATCCAGATGCAAGTTTATCTTTAAGAATTTGGTTAGTATGGTTTGTTGAAAATTTTACAGCTGAAGATAGCATCTTGTAATCAATTATTTGAATCAATTCGAATTATTAGATCTATTGAATGGTGAAGTATACTTGGAATGTTCTACTTATGGAAATCTAGATCTTGATTGTATGGGCAAACATGATTAGTGGGCTATCATCATATTCCTTAAATAACTCGAGATCTCCTTGATTGATTTTATCCAACGGGTAGATTAGAAAAACTCTTTTGAAAAGTGCCAACGGTTGAAAAGGCATGGAGAAGTATATAAGGAAGACGTTCAAGTTATTTAAGTGTGTGCATGAAAGAAAATTTTCAAAATCTAAAACTCCTAGTTCTTTCGCTGAAACTTTATTTGTACTCAAAAGAGAGACTTGTGAGACATTGAGGAAGTATAGTAGAATTTTTATACTATGGAATCAAGGACGTGAGACTGTAAAATCTCTTTTGGTTCTTAGTGAAATCCAGCCAGTGGGCTGTCAGTACGGGAGAGTGGATTTAGGTTTGATTTAAGCCAAACCATTATAAACCCCGTGTTTCAATTCTCTTTCCATATACTCTTTACTTTAATTCGTTGCTTTATTTAACTGCTTATAGTCTTTTACATATTTAGTCTATTATTTTTGAAAGACGAGTTAACTTGTTAAAGTCTTACGTAAATTTTCTTGAACACCTATTCACTCCCCTCTAGGTGTATTTACTAGCCTTATCAATTGGTATAAGAGCCTATGTGTTCGTTTTATTAAAGTGTTTTACTTTTGAGCTAAAGATCTATGGCTAGTATTTTGAGTCCAGGATTGGTTGAAGGCCAGAGCAACACCAGATCTCCTTACTTTGATGGAAAGGAATACGGCGTATGGAAAAACAAGATGAAGGTGTTCCTAAGATCAAAAGATCATATTGAATGGAATGTAGTAGAAAAATGAATCATTCCTAAAGCTGTATCAATTTCAGAGAGAGGAAGAGAAGTTGCAAACGCTAGTGAGATGACACAAGAAGATATAACCAAGAGACAAGCTCTTGATGCTAAAGCAATCTACTCTCTATACTGTGCTTTATCTCCTACTGAGTATAATAGAATTTCTTCTTGTGAAACAACCAAAGAAGTCTGGGATAAGTTGCATGTTACCTATGAAGGAACTGATCGAGTTAAAGAAACAAAGATCAATATCTTACTCGAACAGTATGAAGCCTTCAAGATGAAACCAGGAGAATTCATAACTGACATGTTTAGTCGTTTTACAGAAATTGTAAATGGTCTATCATATTAGGGACAGCCAATCTTTGGACCAATGAAGGTCAATAAATTGCTGCGTGGATTATCCAAAGATTGGAATCACGTGAAGACTTCGATAAGAGAAACCCAAAGGATCACGCCTCTTACAGTTGATGAGTTTGTAGGCACACTTCAGTAATACGAAGTGGAGCAACTTAATGAGGAAGAAGATCCCAAAGGTAAAACATCAATCGCTTTAAAATCTAATGATGATTCTGATGTTACAGATTCTGAAGATGACATGGACGATGAAGAGCTAGCACTCATGATAAGGAGGTTCAGGAAACTGAATAGAAAGGAAAGAAGATTTAACTGGAGGAACCAAGGCACTCAAAAATTCCAAAACAAATCAATTGAGGATGATGAAAGCAACAAAGATTTGATTTGTTTTGAATGCAAGAAAATGGACACATCAGACCCAATTGTCATTTGTTGAAGAAAAAGAAGGGAAGAGCCGAGAAATACAGAAAGCCTTTCAAAGTAGAGATGTGGAGTGATACTGAATGTGAAGAAAGTGATGAAGATTATGACAATATATGTCTAATGGAAAAATCAGAATCAAACTCAAACTCTGAGATATATTCAGACTTAGACTTAGACAGTGAAATCGAGGTAAGCAATTTAAAAATTCCTATTAAAGCCTCGAAATACATTGATAAACTTTGTCTCAGTCTCAAAACCTCTCTTAAAAGGATTTCCGAGCTAAAAAGAGAGAATTCTACACTTAAGCAACGACAAATTTCTTGGAAAGAAAAGTTTGAAAATCTAGACAAAAGTTTTATTGTTTTAAAAGAAAATGTAGAGTTTCTTTCAAAAGAAAATACATTTTTGAAACAAGACATTTCACATATTTCAAAAAGGTTTTCAGTAAGATCTAAGAAGTTGGAAAATATTTTTTTAGTACAAAGACTTTATTTCAACAAGTCAGGTTTGGGAATGACCCTAGAAACTATTCCTTTAATTGATTTTCCAAAAGTAAATGAAAGAATCAAACAAAAACCTACAAAAACTTTTTACATAAATCATTTTCAAAAAGTCTTTATAAAACTTTTTGGCTGAAGTGCTCTCAAATGTTCAAAGTGCAACAGCTCAGAACATTTTAAGAAAGAATGTCCTATGGTTTGGAGACCTGTTAAGAAGGATTAGGGAGAGACTGTGTTTAAAACTAACTCCTCTAGACCCAAAAAAATCTGGGTACCAAAGAAAACTTGAGTTCTTTTTGTAATTGCAAGTCACTATCAAGAAAAAGATTAAATGATATTTGAATAGTGGCTGTTCGAGACACATGACTAGAGATTCAAGCTGCTTTATAAAACTTGTGCAAATAAATGGTGGAAAAGTCTCTTTTGGTGGAAACATCAAATGAATAATTGTTGGATGTAGAACTGTAAAGATTGGAAGTCTCACAATCAATAATGTCTCCTTGGTGGAATTATTAAATTATAATCTTCTCAGCATTAGCCAACTGCGCGACACTGGATTCAAAATAAATTTTCAAGAAGGAATTTGTTCGGGAACTAGTAAAAATCTTTCTCAATCTTTCACTGAATAAAGACATGGGAGTATTTATCTTCTGGATATAAAACCAGAGAGTTCTCAATGTCTAATATCAATTCAAGATGAAGCAAACCTATGGCATAGAAAGCTTGGCCATATTAACATGAAGCAGATTACTAAAATCTTCTCCAAGAAGCTTGTTCATGGATTGCCCAACTTGAAGTACCAAAAATCTAACTTATGCACAACATGTGTTGGAAAAACAGGTTAGGAGTTCTTTTAAACCTATAAATCAAGTTTCTACTAACCGTGTTTTGCAGCTTCTGCATATGGATCTCTTTGGACCAACCAGAACTCAAAGCATTGGTGGAAAGAGATACTGCCTAGTTATCGTGGATGATTATTCTCGATTTACTCAGGTTTACTTTCTAGCAAGTAAGTCTAAAGCATTTTCTCATTTTTCAAAGTTTGCCAAGAAAGTTCAGAATGAGAAAGAATATGTTATTTCAAGCATACGGACAGACCATAGAGGTGAGTTTGAAAATCAAGACTTTGCCAAATTCAGTAATGAATTTGGTTTTCAGCATGTTTTCTCTTCTTCATATACTCCAGAACATAATGGAGTTGTGGAAAGAAAGAATAGATCTTTGCAGGAAATGGCAAGAACTCTTTTAATTGAAGGTAATATTTCTTCTCGTTTTTGGGCTGAAGTAGTTTCTACAGCTTGTTATATTATTAATAGAGTATTCTTAAGGCCTATTCTAGAGAAAATTCCTTATGAGTTATTCAAAGGAAAGAAGTCAATTATTTCTTATTTCCATGTGTTTTGTTGCAAGTGTTTTATTTTAAAGAATGCAAATAATAGAACTAGTAAGTTTGAAGAAAAATCAAACGAATGAATTTTTCATGGATACTCAATCTCAAGCAAAGCTTATAGAGTATTCAACAAGAAGAGTCAGTATGTAGAAGAATCTATGAACGTCAAGTTTCAAGACTCAATACAAAATCAACTAAATCTCACTCAACTTGAAGATTCTGAACCTACTCCAAATCTTACAAAGTCTACTATTCCCGAAGTAGTTCAGACTTTTGAAGTTCAACAACAAGTGAACTAGAAGATTCAACTGAAATAGAGAATTAACAGACTCACAAACCAACCAGCAATTGGAAGCATAAATCAAGTCATCCTAAGGAACTCATCATTGGCAACATCGATGAAGGAATTCAAACTAGATTCAAAAGGCGTGAAGAGTCTAATGGCTTAGCACTTGTTTCTGAGATTGAACCCAAATTTGTAGAAGAAGCCTTGGCTAAAGGAAGTTGGATTGAAGCCATATAAGAAGAGTTCGAACAGTTTAGCATCAATGATGTTTGGGAACTTATTCCTAAACCTAAATGTAAGTCCATTATTGGAACTAAATAGGCTTTCAAGAACAAGATGGACGAGAAAGGAAAAGTGGCCAGGAACAAAGTAGACTCGTAACCGAAGGATATATGTAAGAAGAAATGATAGATTATGACAAGACATATGCACTAGTAGCGAGGTTAGAAGCAATTAGATTATTATTTGCTTCTGCTTGCTATAAAAAATTCTGGTTATTTCAAATGGACGTGAAAAGTGCATTCCTAAATGGATTTATCTAATAAGAAGTCTATGTTGAACAACCACCTGATTTTGAAGATCCAAGAAAGCCAAACTCAGTCTTTTGACTGAGAAAGATTCTTTATGGATTAAAGCAAGTACCTCGAGTTTGGTACGACAGGTTAAGTAAATTTCTAATTCAAAATGGTTTTGATAAAGGTAAAGTAGATACTATATTGTCCATTAAAAGAGAAGGTAAATATTTTCTACTTGTTCAAATCTATGTTGATCATATCATTTCCGGATCTCCTAATCAAAATTTGTGCAAGAAATTTTCTAAATCTATGTAGGATGAATTTGAGGTGAGCATGATGGGTGAGTTAACTTTCTTTCTTGGATTACAAGTTAAACAATTGAAGAATGGAATTTTCATTCACCAAGATAAATATGTGAAAGATCTCATCAAAAAGTTCGGTTTGGATAATTGCAAAAAGACTGAGATACCTATGTCAAGTTCTTCAAAGTTGGATAAAGATGAAGAACATCAGAAAGTGTAGACTAGAAGCTATACGGGAGCATAATTGGTTAACTTCTTTACCTTATTGCATCTAGACTTGACATTTTGTTTAGTGTTTACATTTGTGCTAGGTTCCAATCAAATCCCAAATAATCTCACTTAACTGCTGCAAAGCGCATCACCAAATACATTGCAATAACTCCAAAGCCAAGACTGTGGTATCCAAAAGAATGAGACCTTACTCTCCTTAGATATTTAGATGCAGACTTAGCAAGTTGCAAAGTGGACAGAAAGAGTACTTCTGGTACATGTCAACTGCTTGGTAACAAGTTGGTATCATGGTTTTAAGAAAACAAAGTACCATAGCTCTTTCAACAGCCGAAGCAGAATATGTGGCTCTTGGAAGTTGCTGTTGACAAATCTTGTAGATACGGCAATAGCTAAGAGACTTTGGAATTGAAGAATCATTCACTAAGATCAAATATGACAACACAAGCGCCATAAAAATCTCACAAAGAATCCAATTATGCATTCAAGGGCAAAACATATAGAGATTCAACATTATTTTATTAGAGATCATGTTTAGAATGGAGAAGTTATGATTCAATTTATAGACTCAAAGAATCAATTGGCAGATAGATTCACAAAGCCATTGAAGAAAAGTCTATTTAAGTTTATTCACACCAGATTGAACATCACATCTTTTATCGAGTAAAGTCTAGAAGTGTTCTAGACTCTGAGGCAAAGTCTGAAGGTATTCAGACTCAAAATGACTAAGAGTTACAATTGTAAGTTATTCGTTTCCAGCATTTTAATTTTTAGATAAAAATTTGAAAAGGTATGGCTACTTTTTAATCAATAATTGATTGATATATTTTTAGAAATCATCTTTTTGAATTTTCAAATTTTTAGCAGTTTTTCTTTTTCAAAAAAGGCAGTTATTCATTTTCAAAAAGGCTGTTTTATTTTTCCTTTATGACGATTCGTTTACCTCGCTTTACTTGCTTTATATATTGTTGAGACTCGTTTTCTCCGCTTTCACTCTCAAACCCTAGAATACAAAACTCTCACTTGCTTTCACTTTCACTCTTATTTATTCCAAAAAAATTTCATATTTTTTTAGCAAGTTTGAGAATTTCTCCTTTAAAGTGACAATGTCTTCAAGAAAGTCTTCGAGAATCATAAGCATGGGACCACGACACATGCCTGAGGGTCCTATGCATTTTGATTTGATCGAGGAAGAAGACTCTTCTCAACCGCAGCGACGAACTTAGCAACAACATTCTCAACAATGTCAGTCTTCTCCATCAACTCAACCAAAAGCACAAATTTTGGAAGAAGTTGAACTTGTAAGAACGTTGACACCTAAAATTGCTTTCAAGCTTTATTCTAAGTTGAAAGAATGAGGTACTGCTATGTCTTTAATTAATGAATATCTGAGAGAGAAAGGCTACAAGAATGAGACTATTTCTGCGAGACATGGAAAAGATGGCTATTGCAGAAAAATGGTCGATTGAAAAGGCCTTTGCTAATTTTCCAAGTGACCCGCATTATGGCACTGCTAATCAGCCACAAGGACAAGACGGCAATGAATGGATGTTCTCACATTTTTAGTTGAGGATGGGAGTGGCTGTTAATGCTAGAGATAATGGAGCGAGCATTTTCCACTCTAAGGAGTACAAGAAAGTCTACTCAAATTTGCTGTAAAGAGGGTGATGAACCACAGGAGTGTTGACTTTGATTTTCTCGATTCAGTGAAAGTAAATCTGCGAGAGAAGTTTGTTATTCTGCAATTGGAGCATTTCTGTTTTGAATCTACAATTGCATATTCGGAACTCATAGCATACTTCTATTCGAACTTATCTTTTCAGGATGCAAATAGTTTCTCTTTCACAGTCAGGGATAAGGAGTTTTTGGTGGACATGGACACTTTGGCTAATTTAATTGGGGGTGCAAAGAACGACTTTCCAA
This sequence comes from Eucalyptus grandis, assembly GCF_016545825.1. Classification (NCBI taxonomy): domain Eukaryota; kingdom Viridiplantae; phylum Streptophyta; class Magnoliopsida; order Myrtales; family Myrtaceae; genus Eucalyptus; species Eucalyptus grandis. The sequence goes on from NC_052619.1 coordinate 31,906,762, forward strand.
CCAATTAGCATGTCCATTGCTCATGCTACACTAGAATTGGTACGAGATAGGCGTGTTAAAGGCAAGATCTCATACTTTAGGATGAATGCATCCAACATCTTGCTGCACAAAATTGTGATCAACTGCATCCATCCAAAATCCACATCCAAGACTGATGTCTCTCAATCTGAAGCAAAATTGATGTATGCCATCAATGCTGGCTACAAATTCTCTTTATCTCACACCATCTTGTTTCACATGTACAAGACATTGGTAAAAGACAAGAGACAACTCCCTTATTATGCTCTTATCATGCGCCTTTTTAGACACTTTAAAATTCACATCCCCACACCTTTATGTTTGACAAACATTTCTCCAATGGTGATTTGATTTAAAATGGTCACTAAGATGCGTCTAAAAGAGCTTACCAATGTGTTAGAATGTATGACGGAGAAGTCTCCAGTCAAGGCAAAATAAGACTCTGTTGCAGCCAAAAGGAAAGGCAAGGAACCCATGGATGCTCCAGTAAAGAGGAAGAGAACTCTCATTTTACAGGATGAAGAAGATGAGGATGAAATGACTCTTTCAACCTTAAGGAACTTGAAGAGTTTTGTCAACCTTCCAAAGACAAGAGAAGAGCCAGAAAAAGGAGAAAAAGAGAGAGAAGAGACTAAGAAGGAAGATGAAGAACAGAGGAGGATAGAGAAAGAAAGAAGAGAAGAGGAAGAAGAGGAAAGAAGAAGAGAGGAAGAAGAAGACGAAATAAGATAAGAAAGAGGAAAAGAAAGAGAAGAAGAGAGAGAATGGGGTCAAGAAGACTCTTTTGAGCCAATTTTGGTTGTATCCTTGTCAAGTGACTCTAAGATACTGGAACTGTTGGAGCGCATCACTCTGAAGTTGAAGTAGAACAAGAAGAAAACTTTCCTACTCCACCTGAAGGCAAACAAACAGGGGGAGCTGTTGAACAACGATGTATTTCTTCACCTATCTTTACTAGTGATGTGAGTCATTTTGCAGCAAATCCAGATGATGTGTATGCCTCTCATTATCCAGAAGCAACCACTCATAGTTATGGTGGACAAACTGCTGAAGATCCATCCATTCTCAAAACTCTTGGAAAAGAATTGGCTGGACTTAGTGCTGCACTAGAACAAACAGCAGACTTTTCAAGACTGCTAGACATCTTGTTGGATTTGAGGAGACATCAATATGCTATGGAGTATGAGATGAAGGATCTCAAGAAAGCTTTCATGGCCACTTCAGTGTCTTTGCAAGAACAGTTACTCGTCCTAAAGACTCAAGTGCAGATTAATGTGAATGGTAAAGATTTACAGTCACTAAAGGAGCATTTTGCAAGGCTTGAGAAGACAGTGAATTCTATGGGAGAAGCTTGTTGGCCTTCCTAAGTAGCCATGATTCTGACCCCACTATTTTCAAACGACTCTTTTTATTTGTTTTTCACTTTTTGTTGTTGACAAAAATGGGGAGAAGTTTGATGCAGATAGGACTTTTTGCAAATTTGACTTTTTGTGGATTTGACTTTTGACTTTGGACTGCTTTATTGCTACTGCTTGATTTCTAAAGTACTTTGATTTGATCTTTTGATACTTGCAGTAACTTAGGTCGTGATAATGATTATAGAAGGATAAGTATTTTGCAGGACTAACATGTTTAATCGATATTATCCATGTCCTAATCCACTCATTCATGAGATATTCTATATTGCTTAAGATTTGTTTTGCAGGACAAAAGTTTTCAAATTTGGAGGAAAGTTTTGTCACCATCTAAAAGATGGAAATTGTTGGAGAAAACTTCCTTATTGTTTTGAAGTTGACAAAACGTCTCCATCAGTCTAGTCTAAAGACTTGTAGACTCAAGTGTTAAAGTCTGACGAACTCCAGACTCTGTCGTCAAAGTCTGAAGACTGCAAGACTCAAGACTCAAGTCTACCATCGCCGACAGTTTCCAAACCGACGAAGAGAAGACTTATCTAGATCAAGTTTATCTTTAAGGATTCGGTTCGTATGGTTTGTTGAAAATCATACGGCTGGAGATAGCACATCGTAATCAATTATTTGAATCAATTTGGATAATTAGATATGTTGAATGGCAAAGTATACTTGGAATGTTCTACTTATGGAAACCTAGATCTTGATTGTATGGGTGAACATGATTGGTGCGCTATTGTCATATTCCTTAAATAACTCAATATCTTATTGATTGATTCTGTCTAACGGGTAGATTGGAAGAACTCCTTTGAAAAGTGCCAACGATTGAAAATGCATGGAGGAGTATATAAGGAAGATGCTCAAGTTATTCGAGTGTGTGTGTGAAAGAAAAATTCAAAAGTTTAAAGCTCCTAGTTCTTTGCTATCTCAATCGCTGAAGCTTTATTTGTACTCAAAAGAGAGACTTGTGAGACCTTGAGGAAGTATAGTAGAATTTCTATACTATGGAATCAAGGACATGAGACTATAAAATTTCTTTTGGTTCTTAGTGAAAGCCAGCTAGTGGGCTGTCAGTGCGGGAGAATGGACATAGGCATGATCTAAGCCGAACCACTATAAAACTTGTGTTTCAATTCTCTTTCCCTATACTCCTTACTTTAATTCATTGCTTTATTTAACTGCTTATAGTCTTTTACATATTCACTCTATTATTCTTGAAAGACGAGTTAACTTGTTAAAGTCTTGCGTAAATTTTCTTGAACACCCATTCACCCCCCTCTAGGTGTATTTACTAGCCTTATCATGTTCAATTTATGCTACATCAAATCCTTTGGATTGCAAAGTCTAGTTGGCTAGCTTGTCACCAAATTACATAAATTACATCAACCCATTGTAAGAATAGTTCAATTTACAAATTTCAATGTACTAGACCTCTTCATCTTATTCAGGGAGTACTCCATGTCTAAGGCAAAAGTAGACAAGAGATATATGAGACCTTTCGGTATAATTATATAAACGGCGTACTCAATGTGTAGGTTTTGAAATTTATCGACATTACATGCTCAATGTATCAATGAAGGATCATGAGGGGTTTGATGCAGAAATTGATTCGCAAATTCAACCATTCCTATAAAAACGGTTTTGTCAGTATCATGAACATTAATCCATCACAGTTTTGTCAATCACATCTGCATTGAACATGGATCAAAATCAGTTGAACCTAAATCTCCATTTACAACAAGAAGATGATCCCACAATCTTTCAATTTACTTAATTACAACAAATATAAACCGATGAACACAGAATGCTTCTGAGAAGAACACAAGAATAAAAAGAACTGAACATCTAATCCAACCTGGGGGGAGAAAAGTTTCAATTTGTCTCTCTGAGCTAGACCCATGTCCACTTGCAATTAGAATGCAAGGAAGAGGCTTCATTGAAAAGTCAAACCTTCGGGGAAAAAAAAGGTTTCCAATGCAGCTCGTGGGTAGAATTTCAACGTGGCCAAAACGTCGATGAAGAGGTGTAGGCGGATTATTGCGCAGTCTACCTCGCAAAAAACAGGAGGAAAAACCCACTAGCAAAATAGAAACTCTTGGTCAAAACAAGAAATTTCGTGCCGCAAAGTGGCGGTCTGGTGAAGAGAGATTCAAAGGTTTTCCCTCGCAAGGTCCGAAAACACTAATGGAGAAAAAGGAAAAAAGTATCTAAAAAATCCTAAATTTATTGTGTTTGTATTCATTTAGTCCTAAACATTTCAATTGAATTAATTTAGTCATAAATTTCTTTTCATGTTTTGCCAATTGAGTACATCCGACTAATTTAGGCTTGACATTGCTAATGTTGATGATGTGGTCCTATGAGACACGATTGACGCTGATATAGACATTTTTTCATAATTTTGAAAAATTTAACATTTTTTCTCTTATTTTTCTTTCCTTTCTCTTTTCAATGTTGGCTAGCATAGGTCATGACCAACAAGGGTTGGGCTTGCCTAGTCGATGCTCTGCGAGGCGTAACTGTTCAAAGCATCATCTTAAAGAAGATGAAGCTTCCATGAGATGTAATGTCCCATAGTCGTGAAACACGAACAGCAATAGAGCTCTAGAGCTAAAAAATTGAAAGACAAATGGAAAGGAATTTAAGGTTTTCGAAAATATAGTTATCTTTAACTTATAAGATCAAATGGATTACAAAACTGCTCAAGTTAGGCTCTATTGGGTGTAATATGAAATACGTCGCAAATTGGGAATTTCTTCTAATATAGAGCAGTTAATTCATTTTAGTTAGCTCATGATTCATTTACTTAAGTATCTGGGATACGTTCATTGGAAGTATCAAAATTTGTAATGAAAGTGTAATTAAGTTCTAAAATTTTCAAAAAGTGCAATTAAATTATAAAACGTATCATAAAGTGCAATTGAATCCTAAAAAACTTTTAAAAAATGCAATTAAATTATAGAACTTATCAAAATGATTCAATGAAGTCCTTTCGTAGATTACAATTTCTGAAAATTTTAGGATTTGATTGTATTTCGTGACAAGTTTTAGGACTTAATTATAGTTTTTGAAAGTTTTAGGATTTGATTGCATTTTCATGAAAAATTTTGAACTTAATTGCACATTTTGAAAGTTTTTGAACTTATTGTATTTTTATGACGCCTAAGATTTTTTTTTTTTTTCAGTGAAGTTAAGTGTAACTAGATATATTAATGTATTCGGACATAAGGCAACATACTTTCACAGCACGTCTCGACGAGCTCCAAATGCAGGAGAATTCAAAAGAGGATTATTTTTCCCTTGAAAAAAAATTGATAACTAGATTTAGCCATGGGAGGAGTAAGAGGCATTGCTATCTTACTCTATTAACATCTTAACGTTACAAAATATTGAGTTGAAATTCCTTTTCTTATGACTTCTTGTGTACTATCATTAGAGATGCCGGGTTGAAGCATTTAATATTTTTTTAAGGAATAAATTATTCATCCTCTGATTATCTTTTAGTTTATGCTGAGCTGAGACCGTGGCTAAATGTCGGTATATCTCCCAACGAGTTATCAAATTCTTCTGCTAGATAACTTGTGGTATAACTTTTTGAATACAAATACATAGATAACTTTGAAAATACCAATGAGTTATCAAATTCTTATGCTAGATAACTTTTTGTATTTAAAGTTTAGGCAGTAAAAAAGGCAATTCTTTTTGTAGAATATATGCTATAATATATATCTCTCTCTTTCCTCCACCTGGTAATGTTCTTTTGTGCCCTCGACAATTGTTTTCTTTGGGCAAAAGAACGCTTCAAGTGCCATAACTTTGCACAAATGAATACTTAAGTGTCATAACTTACGAAATGTACACTTAAGTGCCACGTTCGAAGAAAAACAGATCACTTGAGTGCTACTCTAGTCAAAGTCTGGCCAAAACACCAACAAGACATTTTTCCGACGAAGCGCGCTCAAAACAACGCTGTTTTGCACGTTGATGCGGCCAAATAATGCAAAAACGGTGTCGTTTTGGGCTGACGTGATAAAACAATAATAAAAAAATTAATTAAATTAAATTAAAAAATAAATTTAGTTAAAATATTTAAAACTAATAATTTTAAAATTAAATTTAGTTCAAATATTAAAAATAATAATATAAAATTTAAAAAAAAAAAAGGAAAGGGGGAGGCGGTTGAGTGATCGGCCCTCAATCGCTTGTCGTCGTCGCCGCCCGCCACCGCCGGAAGGGCTAGTGACGATGGGGGAGGGTCGACCGGGGTTGCCGGGCCCTAGTCCGGGGGCCGGCAACCCACCAACCGGTGGCAAGGGCTCGCGGCCACGAGATCTAAGGAGGGTCACGGCCCTTGCCCGGATCCGGCGAGGTCGGCGGCCCTCGCTCGGCCGGGCCAAGGGCCGCCGACCCTCGCCGCCGGTTGGCAGGATCGCCACCCACGGCTAGGGCCCGGCGACCCCGACCGACCCTCCCCCCACCGTCACCGGCCCTTCCTGGCGGCGGCGGGGGCAACATCGGCGGAGGCGGGCGAGGGATCAACCCTTAGCCGCCTCCCCCGATTTTCCTTATTATTATTATTATTATTATTATTATTATTATTATTATTATTATTATTATTATTATTATTATTATTATTATTATTATTATTATTATTATTATTATTATTATAATTATATTTTATTATTATTATTATTATTATTATTATTATTATTATTATTATTATTATTATTATTATTATTATTATTTTTATTTATTTTTTAATTTTTTAATTATTAATTATTTAATCTTTTAACTAAATTTATTTTTAAATTTAATTTAATTAATTTTTTTACTATTTTTTTACCACGTTAGCCCAAAACGACGCCGTTTTTGCATTATTTTGCCACATTAGCGTGCAAAACGGCGTCGTTTTGGGCTCGGTTCGCCGGAAAAATGCCACGTCGGCATTTTGGCCGGACTTTGGCCGGATTGGTACTCAAGTGATCCATTCTACTCCGATTTTGGCACTTAAGTGTACCTTTCATAAGTTATGGCATTTAAGTGTCCTTTGTGCAAAGTTAAGGCACTTGAGGGGTCCTGTGGCATCCTAAAACTCCGTGGCAACCTCTAGATGCCTTACAACCTTTGGAAGGATGATGGATGCAGCATTGACCTATGTTATGGTCTTTAGACCAAAGAAGTGTAATAGAATTAATGGCCGAGCATCTAATGGGTGAATATTTTGTTGGAAACATGTTCCATGCCCATGTGAGTTCCAGATTTATTTTATGAGGAAATTATGTTTTCTTTTTGGCCATGAATTTTATAAGTTGGATTTTTTTAATCTATGTTATGAAGTATTATAGCCATTTAAATTTGTAATTTAGTACTTTGTATAAATAGGGATTAAGCTGTTTTTATAAATAAAAAAAAAAGGGTTAATCTTGGGTCATTTAAGCTTGGGTCTTAGGCCCAAGAGTTGGGCCTAAGACGGGCCAAAATGGCCGGCCCACAGGCCCATGAGGGGCTGTCGACCGCACGAAGAAGGGGGTGGGGGAGACCGGTTTGCATGCCTCCCCCATTTGTCCTAAAAAGATGGCCAAGTGTCAAGCCATGCAAGATTAATGATGGCTAATGATGGAGGGAAGGAAATTAGGGGGAAAAGTGACCGGATGGAGCGAAAGGAACCGAGAGAGAGAGAGAGAGAGGTGTGTCGCATGGTAGAGAGAGAGGAGAGAAAGAGAGGAAGGAGAGGAAAGGAAGAAAGGAAGAGAGGAAGGAGGAGGGCCGTCCGTCGATCGTCCACTTTACTCACCGCCGTCCGTCGCCACCATGTCTCGCCATTGTGATCGCCGTTTGCTCGGTTTGGAGGCAAGTGGGATCTCTTGATCTACTCTTGCATGCTGTGCATAGTGTGTGTGATTGAATGGTAACAATTTCAGATGTATAGAATGTGAAAAATTGAAGTTATAAGAGTGGTGCTCTAGTCTAGTGTACTGTTCTTGAGAAAAACAGCTCGACCTTGGATGTTCTAGTGGCTTGCATGTGATGTTCTAGTTGAATTTTGGCTTTGATCTCTAAATGAAAGTTGTAAAGGACTTCTTGGAGTATGACATACTCAAATTTGGGACAAAAAAAACAAGTATAAGTGGGTGAAATCGTTATTCTTTGGAAAGACTGGATCTGGAGATTTTGGTATCCACCCTTGATGAATGCATGGACTGTAAGGCAATCTTTTTGTTGAAATTTCACTTCGATTTCTTAACGAAAGTTGTAAAGAACATTCTGAGGTTTAACATATAAAAACTTTAGAGAAAAAAAAAAACAAGAAGAGGTAGGTAAAATCGTGGTCCTTTGGAGATGGTGAGATCTGGAATTACGGTATTAGGAACAGGGATTTTAAACCATCCATATTTAATTATCTAGGACGAATTTGACTCCGATTTCTTCATGAAGTATCTATCTGATGGTCTTGTCTCTCACATATTCGAATTTAATAAATTTTGAAGTTCATTTGGGTATTTAATCGGAAATTTTTCTAAAACTGTGCAAGCTGGATTGTGCGAATTTCAAAAGCTGTAATGCATGGACTATTCTGTTTTGTATGAAATTCTGGTGGTGTTGTGTTCTTCATGAGATAAATGCCTCTAGAGCTTGTCTATGATGTATTAAATTCTTAGAAATTATTAGGGCAAATCACTAAATTTTAAGAAGTGTAAATTAAGAGAACGCATTCCGTTTCTAAAATAATAGCAATAATCCATGAGTTTGCCCCATGAATTATATTGTTTTTAAGTGATTGAATCTTGCTGCACATGTGACGATATTTGGCATTACATATAAAATCAAAAGCTGAAATTGACCTTGTTGCCATCACATCATGTGCCATGTTGATATTGAGACATGATTGTGAACATGAATTATGATAAATGAGGACATCATCGGAGGTGTGAGCCGACGATGCCCCGGGAGTGTCGGGATGCCCGGAGGTATGTGCCGGAAGTTCCTCGCAATGCCAGGTTGGGTGCGAGCGATAAAATGTGGAATGCAATTACTTGTCCAGGGAAAGGAAAATTTGGTGACCCAATTGAAAGATAAAAATATGAAATTGAATCATGCATGGTATGGTGACATGTATGCATGGTTGTATGATATAATATGTGTAAGTGCATAGTGGTATGTGCATATAGTATGGTGACATGTATGCATGGCAGAATGATGTTACACGTACAAGTGCATGGTGGTATATGCACATGACATGGTGACTTATATACATGGCTGTTTTTGATGAAATGTGCATGGCTGAAAAGTAAGACATGTTTAACATGTATGAACTATATGTACTCTACTATGATGTCATGATTGTTCTGTTTGATGCATTGAGTAGTTTAATGTATCTTTTACCTGCTGAGTGGTTGTACTCACTCCTTTGGGGACCAACATTTCAGATTATAAAGATGCCTCTCCCTCCAGTCACGCACGGTACCTTTTACGGCCTTCCATCTGACGTGGAGGTCGAGCGTATGGAGCATAATTGTGTCACCATCCCTGGTTTGGTGTTCATACGGGTTCGTGTGCTGGTGATGTATGACGTGGGCCTGGCTGGGGGCTCGGTCACCCAGGAGTTCTTGTCTGTCCATGTCCGTCGTGGTGGAGTGATGCTGGGGATGTTGCTGCCGCCATCGCTCGATGCACCAGGGTGGGTGTGATGGCTTGTGTGAGGAGTGGGAGCTGACACCTTTTTTTGGGATAGCCAACACTTATAGATGGAGGGTTATACGTGATCAAAATGCGGGGTCGAGATCTCTGTTTTGAGTTGTAGCCAAGTTTAGCTAAAAGTCCTGGCTTTTTGGTTGTACCGACCCGAGATGTCCATCATAAGAATATAAATAAAAAGTGGCTCGGCTTTATGATTTCCTTTGCTGTGTAGTTGGTGTGCATTGTATCATCATTTTGGGAGTAGAGGGATGGTGTGATTTGTCCTTATTTTCGCTATGAGCTGCGCTAGATTCTTTTAAAATATATATATATATATATTTTATATATATATATATGCCCATGAACTACGGTTCTTTTTTAACCCGAAACAAAGATATGTAACTGGTATTCATTAGGTGGAGCGATAGATATCTGTGGCGACCTTACCAGATCGGGAATACCACAGATCCGCACGTCGTTTTCTTTGTTTTGAGCACGTGGGGGTTCTTCCAATAAGATATTCCAACTCGAGGTGGATGCTTGAAATCGGAAAGCACGCGCCTACCTTATTGATTTGGTGGGATCTACCCTTTTTTTTACATTAACATCTTCAATTTCCTTGACTTAAAGTAGATGAAGCTTCCATGAAATGGACATGCTATAATGACGTAGTGATGAAACACAAAACACCAATAGAGCTCTCGCGGCAAATAAAAAAAATGAAAAGAATGGAAACTTATGAATATAAAGTTGTTTTATAGACTCGGATGAAGAAGTCTCACATAAAAATTCCATGTCATGTGGAGAAGCTAATTTATCATAATTAGGTCATAACATATTTGCTCAAGTGTTTTAGTAAACTTAGATCCAATTGGATATGTTGAGTACTTTTTTCCCTTAAAAATTTGAAACTAAATTTTTCCATGGGAGGAATCAGAGGAGTTGCTGTCTTGCATCATGAAGGGGCAAAATATTGGATTTCAATTTCTTTTTTTCTTTCTTTATTACTTCCGTGTAATATTATTAGTTCTTGATTGTGCGAATTTGCATGATTTAAGATATGGGAAATATTACAGCCAGAGGCCTAAACTCTTTTCATGGTTATGCCCCATGTACTTAGAATTCCTAAGCTTTCTGTTGGGAATGACTGATCCCCGAAAAACCGGATTCGACACCGAATCGAACCCCTAAATCAATGCGGAAGACGAAGCCCGGGAAAAACACGCATCACCGATCGTAAAGTACACCACGGATTCGAGCATACCTTGTTAGCCACAGATTAAGCACCAACGCCGACAAGAGGAAGAGAAACGGTCCTGTTCGATCCGATGAAGCCTTGAAGGGAAGGAAAGCGCGCCGTATGCTTACTGTTCTTCCTTTTGGGAGAGAGAGCGTGAGGAGAGAAAAAGACGTACGTTGAATTGCAAAACTTTTTCTTCTCTCTCTCTCTCCTCCCTTTTATACCTTCCCCCTCCACGGGCCCTATTCCCGTGGGCCGGGCCTTTTGGGCCCAGCATGGGCGGATGGGCCTTAAGCCCAAATTAAATAAAGCCTTCATCTCCCACTCGCACATGGTGGGCCGAACAATATTCTCTTTACCTCTCTTCAACTTTCATACCGGTGAATAATCCGTGCGACCAGCATACTTTGAGAGCTCGTTGCTATACATCTGTTAGGAATATGTAGCAGCTCATAATTGGGCGTCACACTTTGAGTAGATTTAGTATGCAGTACCCTAGATCGATCGATCACATTTATATCTCTCTTGATCTCTTTTAAACAATGATATATATTGTATTCACAATTATAATTATCACAAAGACATTCATAATTGGTTGACCAGTGAATACAAAACCACAATGTGATTCTCCGAAATCGATCTTCCTCTTTCCTTCAAACTCTCAATTTCAGTCCAGCTTGCTTTTCTAGAAATGCCCCATTAGATCGAATCATCTCATGACCATTGGCAACATCCTAAGATAGCAAACACTAAATAGAAATCTTGAGAATAAGTAAGAGTCCTGAGGGGACTAAAAATTGAGGAACTCTTTTCCTCAAGAGTCTCACATGTCATAAAAGTTGAGATCAAACTTTTTGCCACTCTTATTGGTCGTCTCATGCATACGTACTATGAAATACGTATTACGGTATTAACTCCTTTCCCATGGAGCGTATGTCTGCACTTTTCAATACCGTACATATGATAATTCAGACATACCTAATGTCTAACTTGAGTTCACATATCTACTCAATCACAAAATTCATCAGAACTCACATCTGGCATCATAGACGGATAAAGTAAAATATGTGGGTATTTTACTTTCGGACATCGTAAGTATTATGTCCTCATCTTAACACTTAGTTAAGGCGACATACGTATTTTAAGCTTGAGCTCTCGTTTATCACCTAGATAATAAGCTTAAAATCAGTCTCATCTCTATTTATCACACAGTAAACAGATGCGATTACCCGTGTGAGTGGGCTAATCTTTTATCTGTCCGACATACTTCTCAACTTAAAATAATGCACTGAGCATTAAGATGCATAAAGATCATACAAAGATTCATAGGCATTAATGATGAAAACACAAATTCATTAAATTGTGAACACTTAGGGAAATTACAATATTCAGTACATCAGCCTCTACGCAATCCTAGAGATTTCATATAGCCACAAAACACATCTCTAGGTATTAGCTTTGTCATAGGATCTGCTACCATTCTATGCGTAGTATGTACTATAAGTTCACATCTTTTCTTGCAACCATATCTTTCACAAAGTTATACTTAGTATCTATATGTCTGGTCTTGCCATGATACTTTGGATCTTTAGTGTACGCTATAGCTGCTTGGCTATCACAGTTAACCAACAATGGATTTGCAGCTTTCTCATTAACACCTAAATGATCCAAAAATCTCTTAAGCCAAACTCCTTCTTGTACCGCTTTGATAATGCCACGAACTCGGTTTTCATCGTGGACAAGGCTATACACTTTTGTTTCTTCTTGCTCCAACACATGGTGCCATTATTCGGTAAGAGAACAAACCTAGAGGTAGATTTCCTTTCATTTAAATCTCCTCCCCAATCAACATCAGAATAGCCTTAGAGTCGCAGATCCTTTCCATAATAACTCAACGTATAATCAGCAGTCCACTTTAGATACCTCAGTATTCTCTTAACGGCTTTCCAACGTGCTTGACCTGGATTGGATTGGTATCTACTCACCATTCCAACTACATAACATATGTCAGGTCTTGTACACATCATAGCATACATCAAGCTCTTTACAGCACTAGCATAAGGAACATGTTTCATTTGTTCCTTCTCTTGTGGAGTCCTTGGACACAGTTTATGGCTCAATCCTTCACCTTTTGCAATAGGAGTGTCAATGGGTTTACAATCCCATATCATTCAATTCAAAAAATTTGGAAGACAACCAACTTTTGACAAGTATTGACTAGCTCCATATCGCTTCCGGCAATTAGTATATCATCAACATATAATGATATGATCACAAATTGATCCTTGGATCTTTTGATATATACACAATGATCCTCATCTATCATTGTAAAGTCATATGCCATTATGGCATTATGAAATCGTATATACCATTGTCTTGACGACTGCTTAAGGCCATATATCGACCCCCAAAGTCGACATACTTTTTCTTCTTGGCCTTTCACTATGAAACCAGCAGGTTGTTCCATATATGTTCCTTCCTCTAATTCTCCATTGAGGAAAGTAGTCTTTACATCCATTTGACGTAACTCAAGATCCATACTAGCCACTATTGCCAGAATAATGCGAATTGAGGTAAATCTCACTACAGGAGAAAACGTATCTTTATAATCAATTCATTCCTGTTGATTATACCCCTTTGCCACAAGGCGAGCCTTATGCCTTTCAATCGAGCCATCAGCCTTTCGCTTTATTTTGAGAACCCATTTGTTCCCAATAGTTCTGCGTCCTTTTGGCAGATCAACCAGTTCCCAGACTTGGTTTGATTTCATCGACTCCATTTCCTCTTCCATTGCATAAATCCATTTTTCCTTATTAGGGCAATTCAGAGCCTCATTAATATTTCTTGGCTCATCCTCATCTTGTGGAGCAACCATAAAAGTTTCCCCTTCAATGTCAAAACGTCGACGGAGAATACTTTGGCAACTTGTTCGCCGTATGGGAGATTGTACACTTTGCACATCATCCCCCATCATGCTCCCACTTGGATTAGGTAATGATGATGTCATCTCATCACGTGGTTGCAATTGAGAATGAGTTGAATTTAATTCATCACTTCTCATATTACTCCCACTTGGACGAAGTCCACTAAGGTCATTATCTTGATCCAAGGTTTCAAATAGGGAACAATCTTCCCCTATTTCGCCCTTCTTAGGAAATTCATCCTCTAGGAATGTGACATCTCGTGATTCAAACTCAGTTATACTCCCACTTTCCTGCTCACCTATGAACACATATCCTTTCGAGTGTTCAGAGTACCTTATAAAAATACTCTTCTTTCCTCTGGGACCCAGTTTCCCAAACTTGTGAGAGGACTCATGTGTATAGGCAGCACAACCCCATGGCTTAAGAAAACTTAAGTCCGGTTTTCTACCTGTCCATAACTCATATGGAGTGGAAGTAACTGATTTGGAAGGCACACGGTTAAGTATATAGGCAGCAGTTAACAAAGCATCACTCCAAAAGTTAATGGGTAAGTTAGCATGCGCCATCATGGACCTAACCATTTCCGTAGGGTTCTGTTTCTTCTCTCTGCAACACCATTTTGTTGAGGAGTATATGGAATAGACAACTGTCTTTCTATTCCTTTTTCATCACACAATTTTCTGAACTCATCGATAAATATTCTCGACCTCGATCGGATCTCAATGCTTTTATTTTCTTGTCTAATTGATTCTCTACCAGGTTCATAAACCTTTTGAAACAACTTATTGCTTCAGATTTATGAGAAATCAAAGAGACATATCCAAATCGAGTGTAATCATCTATAAAAGTGATGAAATAAACAGCCCCATGCCTTCCTTTCACATTCATTGGACCACAGATGTCAGTATGGATTAAATGCAGAGGAAATTCAACTCTTTTTCCTTTTCCAAATGGTTTCCTTGTCGTTTTCCCTTCTAGGCAATGCTTACATATGGACAAATCGACTTTTTCAATATTGCCCAACAAGCCCTCTTTGGCTAGTCTATTCATACGTTGTTGTTGGCCAATGTGACCAAGTCTAGCATGCCACACATTCACATCATTATCATATTTATTAGGAGACGTGAGAAGGGAATAACAAACATTAGTATTAACATAATCAATATCTAATACAATAAAACCATCCAGAAAATAACCACAACCATAATAATTTGTATCCAAAAACAAATTCACACCTCTATTACAGAAGTTCATATTAAAACCTAATTTAACCAACACTAATACAAACACTAAATTCCGGCGAATCTCCGGAGCATACAGCACATCATGAAAGAACAAAGTGCGTCCACCACGCATATTCGGTTGGCATGTGCCAATTCCTTTCACTTCAGCTCGGAGTTGTTTCCCACATAGATCCACTTAGTTCCGGTTGGTACTCGTCGGAATTCCACGAAGGATCCTCTATCCTTCGCTACATGGTCCGTCGCTCCCGAATCCACAGTCCACAAAGGATTAGACTCGGTTAAGAATACAGAACTCGACACAAAAGTGAAGTTCTGAAAAGTACAAGGGTGCATACCTTCTTTGGCTCACGACAGTCGCGAGCATAGTGACCCTTCTTGTCACGGTTGTAGCATTTCACCCTTGCAAGCTTTTTCATGCGGGGACGCTTCCCTCTTTCATGTTGGTTAAACTTGGGTTTCTTCCAAAGGACCTGCTTCTTCCTTGCCTTTTCCCTTATCAAACCGGTTAGGGCGCTTGCGCTTGGAGCTCGAAGCTCCATTTGAGCTAGAACTAGCATGATAAAGTTCAGCATCCGGCAGCCGCCAACAAGCGGTCCTCTTCCAGCTCAAGATGACGCATTGCATCTTCAAAGGTTTTGATATTTTCATTATGAGTCAGGTGCACCTTCATATGCTCCCAACTCTGAGGCAAGGAACGAATCACTGCTTGCACTTGCTGCTCATCTGTGAGGACATGGCCAGCATCTCTCAGCTCAGTTATCATGTTTGACATCTTTCTAAGATGTTGCTTCATGGTCGACCATGAGGCTTCTTATAAGAGTCAAACCCGATAGTGAGCTGCCTCGCCTAGTCACCGAAGTATGACCAAATCTAGCTGCCAATGCCTCCCACATTTCCTTGGCATTGTCAAAACGCCGAAACTCTCGCATGACGTCATTTTCCATGCTGCTCGCAACGTGATGCGAGCTAGAGAGTTCATTCTTTCCACGCAAAAAGCTTCTTTGTCTCTTTTGCTGTGCAGTGGTTCCCTCTTCGGGTTCTACCATGGTCATGACAAGAGCCTCAAGTGCTTCTTGCTCTTCCAGCACATACTTGGATTTTCATTTGCCAAATTTCATAGTTGTCTCCATTGAGCTTTTCACCTTTGTTCAGCTCGGCAACTATGCTCTTTGTGGCTGAAGCCATTGATATGAACAAATCAGACAAATATGCACGAATTATTAATGCCTATCATTTATGCATCACTATTTACATAAACCCATCATATTAATGAATAATTTCAAGTAAGGTTTCAGAATCAAAAGGTCACTATGTTTCCAATCATCCTCCAAAATCCTAACTTAAAACTATCATCAATATAATTGTCTTATGCAAAATAAATTCTATGAAGCTACAAAAACTTCTAAAACTACCCACGACTAATTACCCACAAAGAACCGGTAATAACAGAAAGCAATATATAATAGAACATCCAATAAAACAATAATGCTTTCAATTAACACAATTAGGTAGTAATCATTACATAATATGTCCACAAATCACACTTAACACATATCAGCCAATACAACTAACACCAAGTCAGCACACGAATTGGGAAAGATCCTCTTTTGTTCAATTTCTTGATCTTTTCCCTTGAAACAATACAATAATATTCATTTACAAAATCCATCACAATTTTCTTATAGGAAGCAGCTCCGTTGACATCCCATATGCGATTCAACACATCTTGCCATTCGGTGGAAGAGTGTTTATGAAAAATCGCACCATCTTTGATTGTGACATAGGACGACCATTCCATATGACCTGTTGAATTTTCCCGTTGACTTCAAGGACATGATCAATTAAGTCACCTCTCTCCCATCGATGATCAGTCAGCTCAGCTATCAACTTAGACCTATCATTTTGTTCATCGGTAGCTCGCGCGAATAGGTGTGCGCAACCTCGGGGGAGGCATTGTTCTGCAACAAATGCAGAACAAATAAGGGATCACATTATAATCCACATAGACTTAATTGAAAAAGAAACACATTCTTTTCCTTTTCTTTTTTTTTTGGGTCAACGGTCAAAGTCAACGGTCAACGGTCGTCGGTCAACGGTGGTCAACGGTCAACGGTCGTTGGTCGTCGGACCGGTCGGACCGGTCGGGCCGGT
The DNA here is from genome assembly GCF_016545825.1 of Eucalyptus grandis. Lineage (NCBI taxonomy): Eukaryota > Viridiplantae > Streptophyta > Magnoliopsida > Myrtales > Myrtaceae > Eucalyptus > Eucalyptus grandis. Next base: position 31,923,425 of record NC_052619.1, read on the forward strand.
GGGCCCGGTTCGCGCGAACCGACGGCACGTGCCGTGCCCGTGCGCGTGCGCGGGCTGACGTCACGCGAGCGTCGGCCCGGCACGTGCGCGCGCGCTGCGGGTCTCGCGCGGGTCGGGTCGGGTCGCCGGCCGGTCGCCATGCGACGTCATCGATGACGTCACCCTAGCGGTTATTGACCGTTGGGTGACGTCGCATGCGTCGGTCCGCGGATCGGCGCGTGCCGGCTCGCCGGCCGGCGGTGCGCATGCGCCGGTTCGCCCGACCGGCGCGTGCGCGCACGCACGGGGCGACCCAGCGCTTCCGGGCGCGTCGCGCCCACGCGCAGCGCCTTCCGGCCGCGCGTGTGGGCGCGTGCGGCGTCGCCCGGCGGCGCACAACCTGTCCCCGGACTCGTCTCGATGTCGCCTTTCTTCCTATGCCATCAGAATTTGATTGCGACTTACGCAAACTCGGAAAAAAGGACGTACAGTGCTCGGGTGTCGGGATTTCTCGCCCGATCCGTACGGCCGAAGAACTTTTGCGAAAAATCAATCAGAAAGCACGAAACAAGATCGGGAAAACATGAAAGCGGGCTCTGATACCAATGTTGGGACTGACTGATCCCCGAAAAACCGGATTCGACACCGAATCGAACCCCTAAATCAATGCGGAAGACGAAGCCCGGGAAAAACACGCATCACCGATCGTAAAGTACACCACGGATTCTAGCGTACCTTGTTAGCCACAGATTAAGCACCAACGCCGACAAGAGGAAGAGAAACGGTCTTGTTCGATCCGATGAAGCCTTGAAGGGAAGGAAAGCGCGCCGTATGCTTACTTGTTCTTCCTTTTTGGGAGAGAGAGCGTGAGGAGAGAAAAGACGTACGTTGAATTGCAAAACTTTTTTCTCTCTCTCTCTCCTCCCTTTTATACCTTCCCCTCCACGGGCCCTATTCCCGTGGGCCGGGCCTTTTGGGCCCAGCATGGGCGGACGGGCCTTAAGCCCAAATTAAATAAAGCCTTCACTTTCTTTCATTTATTTCAATCCTAAAACTTGCAAAATTCATGCATTCAATTCTTTAGTTTTAGGTGGATGGAACGCTTAGATCAAATTTTTTTTAATTAATTTTTCCTTCTCTTTTTAGGTACATGGCATAGATGTGACACCAAATGGACGTCGAAATGGAAAAAAAAAAGACCAAAATAAAATATTAAAAAAAGAAGATGAAAATCAAAAGAGACAAAGAGAGAGAGACTGATAGAGAAACGAAGATCGAAATGGGAGGAGGATAGCCCTGGGGAGTGGAGGGTGACTGTTGGGGAGCCTTGCGCGGGCCATGGTAAGGGTTGACAAACCACGACCAAGCTAAGGGAAGGGCCTTGCCATAAGTAGAGCAAGCAAGAGGCGTACTTGCTCTCGCCTGCGCAGTGATTGTGTCCCACTCACCAATATCGAGTGGCGGTGATTGACCCTCGCCCTCACCAGATTTTATCTGAATACTAACTTCACTAGACACTATCTTGAATTGGATATAGGTCCATCAATTGTTATATATAATATTTTTCCTACGCAAGATAAGATATAAGAAATGTAGGGATTTTTTAATACCAATTTTCCCGATCATTGTCTTGCCGACCAAATCAACCTTTATATATTTGGAGTATATGTACAATTAGCATAATTATTTTTAGCTTGAAAAAGGGACAGGAAAGGCAATCCCCTAGGCCTTAACATAGGACTTTCACACTCGTAACGGAATATTTTAAGCTACATAGAATTCCTCTAGTGTTCACCATTTAAATGGCGAGCTCATTATTGCAATCTCACTACAGCATAAGTTAAGTAAATTACGTTGACCCACGGTAGTTATTCAAATAATTATATTAATGGTGTACACGACACGTAGTTTTGGAAGCTTATCAACATGGCATGCAAAAACTGTTCGTGAAGGATCATGAGGACTTCACGTGACAAAATCTTTAGTGTTTTGTAAGGCTGCGCATGACAACCATTCTGTTCCAGAAATAGTTTCTAGAAGAGTTTCTAAGCAAAAATAACCGTTTGATAATGACACAAAATTTATACTCTAAAAATAGAAATTCGTTTAATAACACAAAATTTCTTCCTTTCGGATGATGGTGGACTAGTGAATAGTGGGGACGGAATGCGGTGGCTGCGGCAATGGCGGTGGCAGCCGGCGACCGGTGACCACCGGCGGCCAGCGACCGGTGACCGTCGGCGGCGGCGACCAGGACCGACGGACGAGGGTTAGCGGCAACGGATGAAGGACTAGTTGACGAATGATGAGACAAATTTTTATTTCTCATTTTTGTTCCAGAAATAGAGAAATAGCAAATCTACTTATGATTTCTATTCCGAACTTATTTCTGAAAATAAATCTATTCATGAAATAGAAAAATGGAATAAGTTTATCAAAAGAATTTCTATTCTAGAAATAGGTCTGGAATAGAAAAATTATTTTTGGAACAGAAATAAGCAGTTGTCATGCACCCCTAAGTGTCTCATCAATTATTGATGTGGCATGCATTTTTCCACATTGAACCAATTACAAATTGACACGTACATATAGAGGTGGATTTAGATGAACAAAATAAGAAATCTCCATCCACCTCACTTTTCCTCCTCCATCTATACCCGCCTTGAGCCCAACTCTGTGCCTCCCTCTGCCGTCACCACTGGAGGAGTTGCCAATGCCACGTCTAAGGCAACCACTACGGAGCGTCCAACCCTCTCCATTGTGTTTGTGGTTGACGTTCCTTCCCTTAAATTTGTTGTCGTTGATCACATCTGGAGTCAAGGGGATAGAGTTGCACATTTGAAGTAGATTACCGTCGCTCATAGCCATGGACGAGCCAATGTCGTTGGAGCTATGGTTCCAGATCTGGAAGTCCCGCCGTGGCCATGGCAAGCAAACGATGTTCCTTCCCTTGACTTCATCGTCACTTTTTTCTTTTCTCTTTTTCGTTTTCAAGTTACATTGTCTGAAACAAGCGATAGGGGACTTCAATAGTCACCGTTCGATTTTAAGAGTCATGGCTCTAGAGCCGTTGTGCTCATGGCCATGGTTCCATATTTGGAACTCATGGCTGCGAGCAACAACGGCTTGTTCGAGCCAAAGGTGGACAGCCAAATATCAAGAGCCAACTAGATAAACGCCTGAATGGGTCACTGATGGCCATGGACAACCAAATATCAAGAGCCGGCAACGCCAATGGCCATTGATGATGGGTGGAGGAGGAAGAAGAGAAATTTTTATTTTTATTTTTTCTAATCTAACTAAGGAAACACATGTCAATTAATTATGGGACATGAATGAAGACACACCTCAAATCAACCATTGATGTGATGATCACAAACCACTTAATATATTCTCGTTTCGCGAGTATCACAAATATCAGTTCATCATGTTTTATCAATCACATTTGCACCGAATATGGATTAGAATCAACTGAATGTAGCTCTCCATATGCCATAATAAGATGATCCCACAATCCATGAAATTACTTTTATTACAACAGCTACAAACTGATGAATACATAATACTTTCGAGAAGTGCTGGTTCACAGCGCTATCTCATATTCAATTCCTTTTGAGAGAATAAATACTTTGAGACTTTAATGGTCAGTGAAGATTTGGAGTCTTTCTTCACACCAACAATATCTCTAAATCTTCAAAGCGAAAAATAATTGCTGCAAATTCCAAGTCACACGTCAAATAATTCAGTTCATGAGGTCTCAATTGGCGGGATGACTATGCAACAACCTTGCTATGCTGTATTAGCACGCAACCTAGTCCTCTAAACGACGTATCACTGTAGATCTCGTATCCTCTAGGACTAGACGGAATGGTCAGCATAGGTGTGGTAATCAGCCTCCACTTAAGCTCTTGGAAACTATGCTCAGATTTGTCTGTCTACACAAACTTCTCTTCCTTCTTCTATAATCTTGTCAACGACGACGCTAAAGCTGAAAACCCTTCCACCAATCGTCTGTAATACCCCGCTAAACCCAGAAAACTTCTTATCTCTGTCACTGTAGTCAATCTTGGCCAACTATTCACTGCTTCTATCTTGGACGGGATCCATGGAGATTCCTTCTCCTGAAATCACATGACCTAGAAACACCATACAAGTTAACCAAAACTCGCATTTGTTAAGCTTAGCGTAAAATTCAAGAGTCCTCAAGATCTGAAGTATCATCCTCTAGTGTCTCTCATGCTCTTTAGCACTCTTTGAACACACCAGAATAGTGTTAATGAACCCGATCACAAACTGATCCAAGTACTTAATGAACACTCTGTTCATCAGATCCATACAATTAGCTGGATTGTTCGTCAAATCGAATGATAATACAATAAACTCACAATTACCATATCAAGTGCGAAATGTCAGCTTCGGTGTATCTTTCTTCCTGATTCTCGACTAATGATACCATGTCCTCAAGTCAATCTTGGAGAATATCAATGCACAAACACAACAACCCATCTTTCTTCTTCACGAACAGAAATGGCGCTCCCCAAGGTGATCCACTAGAACATATGAATCATTTATCTAACAATTCCTGCATCAACACTTTCAGTTCTTTCAACTTAAATAACGCCATCCGATAAGGAGCCTTAAGGATGGGCTCTGATTTGATTGCTAATTCAATCACGAACTTTATTTCCCTTTCTAACAGCAGACCTAGCAGTTCTTTAGTGACGAATAACAAGGATTGAAGGTCCTTTCTGATTTTCAGTAATTCAAAACTTTCGTACGCTAACTAAACAAACTGAATTATATCACTACCACAATTCGTAACAACAGAAAACTCCTCGAGCCAAACCTTTTATAAATGACTTCCAAGTCATATATAAGAAAACCCTTCTAACACAACCATAGTCAGAAATTCATCTTCCTATTACTTTATTACCATAACGAAAACTCCACAACCTTCATTCAAAATCATGTTGTGCTACTCTAATAAAAACATCTCAAAAACATTATTCCCTTGATCAATGCATGGTTGATCCATTCATGCTCTTCTAGCCATCTTAGTGGCATCCTGTCGGCGGTAGCAATGCTCAAGTCCTCTTGGACTTACACGGACAGTTCCTAGCTCAATGGCCATGCTGGCCACATTCAAAGCATGCTCCCGTTGTACTTGGTCACCGAGCTGACTCACACTTCTTTTCTCAAACTTGGCACACAATTAGTGAGTCCCTTGCCTACTGTCAGGTGACAGCATGCGTTCTTTCTTATATTGAAGGCCTGTTCTAAAACCCCCACAATGCGTTCTATGGCGCACTCCTTTCGATCTACCCCATCGGCCTTCTAAGACCGTTTCTAGCCAAGTAACTTTGATGGTCACACACAAAACAAGCACCAGTCTTACCAAGACATGGGGCTAATCCATGTCGGCTTCCGTCAGCACGACGCACTCTATTCTGATCCATTGCTGACCTGACCATCCCACATTTCCAATTGGACGGAAATGGGATACTTTTCTCCAATCATCAACTCCTTCCCAAACTAGTTTCCATCTTTACTGAATATGAACCTCGACTCAAATGCAACAACTTGCTCCCAGATCACAACTCTAGCTTGGGCCTCAACAAGCGCAGCAACAACAATAGTTACAACATTGGCGACGGTAAATACATCTGCAACAACGGCGGCTTGGTCCTTAGTTTACTGGCTCAACAAGCTCCTAAAGAACACTAGCGCCGAAACGATCCCATCGAACCTAGGATCACTCGGTGCTACTACACTAGTACCGACCTGAAGCGGTACTCTTACACTCACGCTGGTCTAAGCCGGCGTTTCACCACGGCCACCTCGGGTAATGATCTTTGTCAGCATACCACCCCGAGTAATTGGTTTAAAGGTTCTCTCTAGGAGTCCTTTGCTCCTGATCACTCATCTACAAGATCTTTATAGAAACTTGTTTCCTAATTCTAATCCCAGATTAGAATTTGAGTGATCCTCACCAAACAATTTACCAAACAACTATCAGCCACATGCACCAACGTGAAATAAAAGCCATTCATACTAATTATCCCATAAACAATCGCCCTGAACCTCGAGCACGCGCACATCTCATTGCGGTCGATAGAAATGTGACTTCCCAGGACACGTCACCAACCCATTCATTTTTATTGCACATGCGGAAGCGAAACAAATCCCCTAACAACATTTAACTTAGGATAGAAAAGCAGGCAATCAATCACAACCAAACAAGCTTTCTTATAAACACATTGGTTTATATACAACACCGGATTATCTACAAAATAGACAGGCTCAACAAAAAGGGAACTATCCTATGACCAACTAGTCAGACACGTTCGCCAATTCTTCGGTCTCCACCTCTACAAATGTCCATGGCTTCAAGTCCTCCACGATCGCCATTTAAGGACCTGAAAATGTTAAGTCCATGGCGGGGTGAGACAATGTCTCAGCGAGTCCTACCCTCTAAGACCCGATTAGGAAGAAAATACGCCTCAGGGTGCTCTAGCCACACAAATAGGATAAAGGACTTACCTCACCTTTGATTCTTCTTGCAAGTTAGTACATTTCAAATATCAATCAATCCAATCACTCAAATACTTCATTCAGATTGAAGTTATCAATTAATTGACTAAGTCGATTACATGTCATCAAAACCACTCTCCAATCATCTCAAGCGTTCCAATTCCAATTTCACTCTTGGCTCAACGAGCCAAACTTAATGAATCCTCCACTACAAACCACGGTCCAAAGGATACGACCTATCTTTAGGTGGTAAATTACGGCCCAATGGGCGTGACCTTTAATAGGTGGCGAATTACGGCCTTATCAGGAATGACCTTTGTCAAGTGGCAATTTATGGCCCAACGGGTATGACCTTTATTAGGTGGCAAATTTATGGCCCAACGGGCACGACCTTTATCAGGTGGCAAATTTACGGCCCAACGGGCGTGACCTTTATCGGGTGGCAAATTTACGGCCCCATTGGGCACGACTGATTCCCAATTCGGTGGTATATCACGGCCCAATGGGGCACAGCCAAGCTTCGATGATTTTTTAGATCTATTCACAACCTTTCACAATCAAATTCCAATTGAATACTAAAATTAAATAGATTTGGGATGAATCCCCACATAAACATCCATTCATTCAATCCAATCAATCAATCGATTCAAACTAGTCATACAAACCAATTACAGTGCCAAAAGCCGACACCGGGTATTTTCAAGTTAAATACCAAAACTTCATCAATATCACTCAATTCCAACTTTTGGAATAATTAACCATAACCATCATTCTACTCAATTTCTCAATTAAACATACAATTAGCACAAACCGATCGCACTGCTACAATCAACGCGAAATTCTAACGACCAGCCATCTCGGCAAAATTTTCCAAAGTATTAAATAATTAAATTTAATTCCGAAAATTAAATAATTAAATATTACATTATAATAATATAATTTAATAAAATAATATTTAAAAATTCGAAATAATTAATTAATCAAAAAGATTAATTATGGCTTAAACTAGATTACACTAATTTAAACATACAATTAGCCCTAATTAAACATACATTAAACTAATCATACAACTAATCTAATTTACATTAAAATAATCTAATTTAACCACATAAATCTAATTAGACTAATCTAAACACCCCTTAAGCATAATTAACTCACTAAGTAAGGATTAGAGGATAAACTCACTAAATTAACTAGCTGAATGGCTCAAAACGATGAGAACGACGCGAGGGTCGATAGTCTCCAAGGCGGGCCTAGCTTCCGGGGTCAGGAAGCTGGCTAAAACGGGCCAAAACTCCAATGCGATACCCATCTTTTTCCTCTCTATTTGCTGTTGGTTGAGGCCGGGAAAGGGCGGATCTGGTGCTGGTTTGGGTCGGGAATGGGCGGAGGAGTTGAACTAGACCTAGGCGGGGCTTCACAGTGGCCAGAGGTGGGCTGGACGGCTCTGGCTAGCTTCCCCAGATTTGGAATTGCTGCTAGAATAGAGGAGCTGGCGAGATGGAGGCGGAGATGGGTAGGGCAGCTTGCGCGAGGAGAGGCGGCAAAAGGTGGTCCATCGCGACGGCAAGGGAGTGCACGGTGTGGGGGGCTGATTTGGCTTCTCCTTTGCGGTTTCTAGTTTTGCAGTTTCTGGTTTTGCAAAGACACAACTTGCAAGAAGAAAGGGGCTGGTCGACCGACAGTAAGAGAGAAGAGAGGAAGGCGGAGGGCGTGCGACTAGGGCGAAGCAGCGACGGCGTGTGGCGTGAGGCGACGACGACTCTGGCTGCGGCTGCGATGGCCGCTAGTTCCATTTTAAGGCTTCTTCGGTTGCTGGGTTTTGAAGCAGCATGGAGAGATGGAGGAGAGAAGGTCGGCGAGAGAGAGGAAGGAGAGATGGAGGAGAGAAGGTCGACGAGAGAGAGGAAGGAGAGAGGGAGGAGAGAGAAGAAGGGGACCACTTTTTTTTTCTCTTTCTCTTTCTTTAATCCAACAAAAATGGCCCACCATGACATTGCTTGATGATGTCATACTCCACTATCTCCAATCTCCCACAACTTTAGTCCAATGGTTGCAATTTCATTTTCTGCCATAGCATGAAATCTTGTACACTTAATTCAATCAATTCTCAATCAATTCCATCCAATTGAAGCTCAATTAAATTAACCCATGTGTCCTCAACCTTCTTATGACCTTTCCCCATCAAATGATCCAACTTGCTTCCTTAAGATTTGATTAAAAACGGCCCTCTGAGAATCTCGAACAAAAACGGCCTTACTTTGCTTTTCCGCCAAAAATCTCGGTTTGTAGAAAAATCTTCTGAGGATGAATTGACGTTCCTAAAATGAATTATGACTTAACAGAACTTTCAATTTCTGTAATCGGTTCAATTTCACGGTTAATTTCAATCTAGCACGACTTTAGCGCGTTCTAATATACCGAGGTAGCTTTTAGGAATTTTCAGTGCAATTGACCTGTGGTTGATTATTTTCAAGCCACAAAGTGCATCTTCGACACATTGGCAACTCTTAGTTGTCGTGGAAATTTCAAGGTTTCAAATACGGACGCAGGGTACCAAAATGACAGAAAAATCGGTCTAGTGCCGATCAACAAGATTTATGCAATCAGATGGAATCACCCACACTTAATCACATGCCTTTGTCGAGTCAACCTATCTCTGGTCTCTAATTGATATGTGCCGTAATGACCCTTGTAGATTAGCACAGTCGAGCAATCGGTTCCTGGTCGAATTCTCAAGTCTATTGCGTTTAGATTCCTTAACGGCTTCATTTGATAGACTAGTTATCTCGTGAGTGGCCAACTCAAAGAAGAGAGCTATAAGTGCAAAGATGAAATGCCCAACTTATTTAATTGAAACTAGAATTGAAAAATCAAGATATCACATCAAGAGTGGGACCAAATGACTAGATAGAGCCGCCCTACCCAAGAAGTGAAAAAATAGATTTAAAAGTATCAAGCTGTAGTTACTACTTTCTATATTGGTCTCAATGTCATAAAATTAATGCGTTAAATACAAGCATGTTTTATATATTTCCAACAGTCTAATCTCCAAGATTTTAATATACACAGACATACTACCCCGAATCAAAAGCTCCTCAAAGCAAAACAAATTTCACACAACTTGTTGAGGGAGAAATTGTTTAACTCATATTGTACAATTGCTAATTCATTCATAGACTTACTAATTTTGCCATTTTAGTCCTAAACTTTTGTGCAAAACTTCAATGTCGTCCGCTTGGTCAATTTCCACAAAAAATACCTGACATGACAATTTTAATTATCGTCGACCACCCTACATAGTACATTGCTACATCAGTGGTTTCCAACAAAAATTGGTCAAAAGGATTATATCAAAAAATTTCATAAAAATTTAAGATTAAATTGGCAAATTAAATGTCATTTGTTAGAGATGATCAGTTCCAAGGTATATAGTTCTCACCCTTGAATAAAAAACATGCCCACTAAAGACTACTTCCAAAATATTGGAATCGGGAACCGTTCATTAGTTCCATGGACCCACCCAAGAACTAGATCAGGCGGTTTGGTTCCTGAGTGGGTTTATGGAACCAGTGAAAATATCCCCACTTCAAAAGAGGCATGAGACTTGAAAGTGAGTGATGAGGTCGGAGGCTGAAAGCGGTTGAGAGCGAGAGTGACAGAGGGAACAATGACACTAAAGGCGATGTAGAGCAAGAGTGAGAGAAGGATCGGAAAAGGTCGGAGCCTACTAAGAGCAAGAGGGTGAGAGGGAGGTGAGACAAGAGATGAAGAGAAAGGAAGAGGAAACAAGGATTTTGATTTGAAAAGTTAAACCTTAAAAATTAACAAAAATTATATATATATATATATATATATATATATATGTACCAATCTGGTCTAGGTCGGTGATTCCATACTTAAAACCGAGATCTAGATTGATACTCATCAATTTCGGTGAATTGGAATCGGGGGTTGGACCTATCCCATGGGAACTGTCCATTTTGGGCTAGTCAAATCCAGTATTGGTTAGTTCCCGATTCTTTTGCACACCTCTAATCCGTATAATAAATTTAGCATTGATCCAGTAGTTTTCCTATGCACCGATTTGACAACTGACATGCATGACAACAAACTGGATATCACAATATATGATTCTTGATATCTTGTATTCAACATAATGAGCTCGCTGCCACATCAAATCATTATGTAATGCAAGAAACAAATTTTACAAGTCCAATCCAAATATGCAATCAAGAGTCATGCATGAACATGTTCTTTCGAAAAATGTCAAGTCCAATGATCCACATTGAAATTTTGTTTCAATTATTTTTTTTTTCTGTCGAAATAAAAAACTTCATTTCATCAATCCTCACCTAGAAAACATAGTTGGTGGGTTTTAGAACAAAGTACCAAAAGAATGTGGGGTTTGTATAACAAATTTAGAAGAAGGGCACGACGACGATGGGCCTTGGCAGCCTAGTTGGATAAATGGTTTAATTCACCAGTGCAATGGGCCAAGTGGACAATAGTCAAACTGGGCTAGAGGCACTTGACAGTCCACAACCAAAGCTTCGATCTCCGAAGGAATCTGGTCTTCGCCCGAAGTATACTTGCCCAGAGAAAGGCGTTTAGGTTTCATTTGGGAAGAATTTAAAAGTGAGAAGTGAGGACTTTGGCTTAATTATATAGGAGGCCTTTCATTTCCAACTTTGACGACACTTAGCAAACGAAACTAGCAAAGAAAGGATAAAAACAGGACATAAGTTCTGAAAAAAAAAATGTAATAGGTGAAACTTGTTGTCATTTTTTTACAGAAGCATATGGAAATGAGATCGACACTAATCTCCTTTTGCCATTACCCTTAGATTCCACACCCATTACAAAATTTTTGGATTTAAATATAACTCTTCCACACCACCTAAGATCTGAAGGTTCGAGTTTGATGAGTCAATCACTTGCTAAGAAGTTAGTAGCCAAAAAGTTTTTCCATGTGAGGTATTTTGCAATAGGTAATGTGAGCTATTTAAGGGTTCAAGTCTCTAGCTGGTTCGTTGGAGTCACTTCTTTCTAGATCACTAGCCGGATTTCCATGGATTACTTACCATGGGCCTCTCACTTCGAGACATTTCAATATCACATAACCAAGGCATACAAGGTACATAGCATAGGCATCTCACTTTGAGGTATCTCGGTATTACATAACTGAGACATAAATGATCACATAGCATGGGCATCCCACTCCCTAGGGCATCATCTGTATCACTCAGTATCACACAGCTGATACATCTATGATCACACAATATGGGCATCCGACTCCCTAGGGCATCATCGGTATCACATAGCCGATTAAAATCTCTTAATTTAGTTCATTTCATACAGTTCACAATTCCACATCTTGAATTAGTTACAGCACACCAATGTGCTAAGCTTTCAAGGACTTCCTAATCATGCCGGAAGCAAATTCTGATGCAATGGCCACGTCACTCACATATCACGCTTTATGGAGAGAAGTCCATTCAACGTAGTTAAACCCCTTACTCAACTACTATTTGAGATTACCATCTTCATGTAGACACAATGGATTCTCCATCAACAAGCCAAAACAAATCAGATTCGCACCTTAATTGAATTGGTCCTGCTACCCCAGTGAATGGGCTCTAAAAAATTCTAAATTTTTTATATATCATAGAGAAGAACTAGACTAACATTTTTTAAGAAGGATTCGAAGTCTACAATGAGTTGCACCGCGAGCGGTAGATCAACAAAGTAGAGTTAACTCTAGCTTGCTAAAGCAGAGAGTAGAATTCTTAAGTTCTAGTTATTTTGAGTAGTCAAACCTTTTCTAAGCATCCTGAAACTTCCATATGTTAGAGATAAGGCCATCCTTAACAACTTCAATGAAGAGGTCGTGTTTAGATTCGAACTAAGGGATTTTATAAAAACACTAAAGGATAGATGTATCAGTTAATAATACATACTCATCTTTAGAATACTTGGTGGAAGGTCGTCGGTCTCTAACGGATCTCCATACTTAAACATCCAGTGGACATCTAATTAAGCCTCTGGTTCAAGAATTTTATTATCTATTTCAACATGTTTAGGAACATATGCATTATTTGGAACACTGACTTCCTACTGCTCTTCATCAACCTATGTAAGAATATTTGTAAAAGGAACTGGATTCAAATCAACCAAATTATCACTAACTTGTGTGCTGAAATCATCTCCGCTTTCTCAATATCCTTTATTGTTTGATCTTCCATAAACACAACATCTCTACTTCTTACTATTTTCTTTTCAACCGGATCATAAAATTTGTAGACAATCATATTCTATCCATAACCAATAAGTATGCACTGTTGTGTTTTCACATCAAGTTTAGACCTCTCATCTCTAAGAATATGCACAAATGCTTTGCATCCAAAGACATACAAATAATCATAAGAAACATCTTGCCTATCCAAACTCTATTAGGAACATCAAACTCTAAAGGAATGCATGGAGTAAAATTTAATACATGCACAACTGCATTTAAAGCCTCACCCCAAAAGGATCCAGGTAGCTTTGACTATAAAAGTAAGCATCTTACCCTTTCAACTAGTGTTATGTTCATTCTCTCAGCTAAGCCATTTAACTAAGGCGTCTTGAGAGGTGTCTTTTGATGTCGAATACCTTATTGTCTGCAATATTCATCAAAATGTCCAATATACTATCCCCCGTTATCAGTTCTGATGCATTTCAATTTCTTTCTAGTCTGTCTCTCAACTGAAGCCTAAAATTGCTTAAAAAGTATCTAATACTTTATCTTTAGTTTTCAAGGTATGAATCCAAATTTTCCTTAAAAAATCATCTATGAAGGTAACAAAATAAAGAGAGCCACCAAGTGATTTTGTTTTCATAGGACCGCAAATATCATAATGCACTAAATCTAGTATACCTGACTTTCTTGAAGGATGGGAGCTTTTAAATGCAACTCTGTTCTATTTTCCTGCTAAACAGTGAGCACACTTCTTTAGTGCCGAACTTTTCAATCTTGAAAGGAACTTCTTCTTAGCTAATAGTTGACAAACCCTTCTCACTAATGTAACTGAACCTCTTATGCCATAACTCAATTGCATCTTCGCTATCTACTGCATTAATTGTGTCTGTGGACAACTTCGCCTACATAATGTACAACGAAAAATATTTTTCACCTCTAGCCACAATAGGAGAACCTTTGATGAGCTTCCATTGACCATTACTGAATGTGCTGCAATACCCCTCATCATCCAACTTGCCTGTAGAAATCAAATTCAAGCATATATCAGGTATATGTTTAACATTATTCAATACTAACCTTGTGCCATTGCTAGTTTCTAGGCACACATCACTAATGCCTATAACTTGAGCTAGCCTATTGTTTCCCATCTTCACAAATCCGAAGTCACCTGACCTGTATGTTGTAAAGAAATCCCTACAAGACATAGCATGAACGGATGCACCACTATCAATTACCCAACTAGTCTCATGAGATACAAAATCACCACATCACCATAAAAAATAGTGAGAAAGTCTTCTTCAAGTGCTTCAAGACAATTGTCATCACTGTCATTATCACTTTTATTCTCTTTACCTTTCTCCTTTTGTTTCTCCTTTTTTAACTAGCGATAAAACCTCTAAATATGTCCCTTCTAATGACAATAATGGCACTCAACATTAACAAATTTATTATACTTACCTCTGTTTTTATCTCGACTTTTATCTCTATTTCTTGGATCTCGAGACTCATTTCTTCCAATTTTCTCAACAACCAAGGCATCAGAATGTGAAGAGGATGATCCTTGTGTCTTCCTTCTCATCTTTTCATTCAAAATACTACTCTTAGCCAAATCCATGGTAATCATACAATTTTGGGTAGAATTAGATAAAGATGTTCGGAACGTCTCCCATGGGTTCGGCAAAGTACCAAGCAACCATAGTGCTTGTATCTCATCATCAAACTTGATTCCCATCGCAATCAACTGATTTATAATTCCTTGAAAAAAATTTAAATGATTAGTCAAATGAGTACCATCTTGATATCTCAATGTCATCATCTGTTTTATCAAAAATAACTTATTATTCTCATTCTTTCGAGCATATAATTGTTCGAGCTTATCCCATAAACTGCATGCATGTGTTTCCTCAATAATATGATTCAAAACATTATCATCCACCCACTGCCTAATATAACCACACACTTGACGATGAAATATAGACCATTTAGCATTAGTTTTATTCTTTGGTTTCTCCTTGGCAAATATGGGCAAATAAAAATCTTTCACACAAAAGATCTTCCATCTTTCATTTCCAAATATGATAATTTGAACCATTTAGTATAACTATTCTACTCATATTTGTTTCCATTATTTAACACAAGGTAGAAAAATCAAGCAATAACTAGATGCTCTGATACCACTCTGATGGGAGAACAGTAACAATTCGAACAATATCGAATCAACACAGCAGAATAAAATAATCTCCCATCTTGTGTAAACCTAATAAGAATCAATATAGTAGAGTAAAATAAATACCAAGCACGTGAACACAAGGTGATTTTTTACGTGGAAAACCTCCTCAATGTGAGAAGATCAAAAACCACGGGACCGGAGTCCACTCGAAATTCTTCACTATCAACAAAATTGGGTAAACAATGTTCTTCTCTAGCAAATACTAGAGGTACAAAGCAATAAACACCTCAAAAACATAATTGTTGGCAGTATACATGAATTTCACAAGAGATCAATGATAAATCTAATGAAAAACTTAGGTTTTGATCAATCCACAAAAAACCTAATTTATGGAGTTTCAAACGAAATCAAACCGTTCAGATTTGAGAAAATTTATCACGAACATGCTGACAAAATTTCAGTTCAATCGGACTATAAATCGACCTCCGATGCCAACTTGATGTAAATTAGATATTGTCCTAACCCCCAAATTTTTTGCTTTCTCTTTTTCTCTTGTGGCTACCACTTTATATAGATAGTGAGAAATCATATTTCTCCATATAACTTATCATATGGGCTCAAGCCCCATTTTGAGCATGCAAGTCATTGGGTTTCTTCCACATAGGAGTAAACCCAACTAACAACAAGTACTCTCTTAAGCTAGTCATCCTTTCTTAGAAAAATCCAGAAATAATTCATGTTATAGTTACGGATGTTGGGAGTAGCTTCCAAGAAGGAGACACCATCAAATTCGAACCATCTTGGAGTCGCCAAAATTTAGAAACAGAAGGGGTCAGGTAGAGGCTGGCTCTAGAAGAGATCCCACACATCAAAACACTTGCAATGCTTCCTCAAATCATGATCACAGCTCAATAACACAGTCAAATTAAAAGTCCTAGGCCTCATGCAATGTCCACTTCTCACATCAGTGGTCTGAACACTTACAACAACCAAAACATAGACACCACTTCGCGTGCAAGGATACTGAGCTTCCAAAGTAACATGCAACCCTTTTTCCTAAACATGCATGGCCCTATACTTAGTAAGACAGCATACACAGCTTTTCAGTTGAGCCTTTACGCCTGTCCTAGCCATAGATCGAACATGCAACTCAGGAATGACGATCCACAGCCAAGGAAAGGCGAAACCATTCCAAGACAGAATCCAAGCGACGACTAGCCACTTCACCGAGCAACAAGGGGATTATTCTAGCCTAGTACCCAACAATTTCCCTTATCTGGTGGCTATTCGACCCTCCTCGCTCCTTCTTCTTGCTGGTTCTTCGAGGATTTGAGCTCCTAAGGCTTGAAACCGATAGAGAGAATGCAGAGAAATAGGAAGGGGCGTTCAGCGGAGCCGAAGGATAAGTGAGGGAGAAATGAAAGAGGAAAGAGTTGCTTGAGTGTTTAAGTCTAGATTTTCATGAGTCTCAAGGCAACTAATGATTGCATTTTGCAATCCCTAGGCTCGGTTTCGGCATCTGAGGTGGGCAGAAATGACAAGGAAAAGAAGGGGCTTCCTCTTGCATGAAGCTTCCTACCATGCACACGCACACTTGTCCAAAGATGAGTGTTTTAAGAGATCACTAGGGGTTAATTTGATTTTTCTTGCACTTCAATCATTAATCCCTACAAAATGCTTGCTTTGTCCATTTCGCCCCTACACTAATCAGCCACCATAAGAAATAATGGTAGCAGAGATGGAAATTTAGTTTCATAGGGTTAAACAGGTAACATCAATTTACCATTTATAAAATATGCGCTGCAAATTTCCTCTATTTTCCTAAAGTCTTGAGGTCATTAATCGTCCTTCACGTCACATGAAATAGCATTGCGAAAATGAATCCCGAATCTTCAAGACAAATCAAGGCCATACGAGACCTAAATTAGATACGTGTAAAATAAATCCGAAGCCTAAACCGACGAGCCAGAACATCTTCACTTAATCCTGGGCCTTACGCATGCACATGGCCCACGGGCCCAATTCACGGCCCACACACATCATGTCGGTGCCCAGATCTTCAGCCCACCAAGCCTACACTCACGGTTCAGCATACGGCCCAACGGGCCCACTGCTTGGCCCAACTTCCTGTCCTCCGAGCCCCTATCCGTCCATTTGTAATTCTAGAATCCGAGAAATTTGGGGCGTCACATTATTCAATGAGGATTTGCGTTTGATTAACTGCGAAGTTTCGCGCAGAAGACCGTTTCATAGAGCAAGTTGAACTTCATGGACGGTGATTCAATAGTCTAATAACAAACTTTCAGGAAAAGGCAAAAGTCTTCTTGTTTTTTTTTTTTTTTTTTTTTTTTTTTTGCGTGGTCTGAACGACAAGAAAGCTAGTCCAAAATTTTAGGAGAATGGAATAAAAATATTCCAATCGAATTATAATGTTGATGAAGTCCAAGCAATGACTGGCGTGTTAGAAGAATGTGGAAAGCGACATGTTAGTGGGAACAGCATTTATTTATTTTTTTAAGGAATAAATTATTCGTCCTCTGATTATCTTTTAGTTTATGCTGAGCTGTGACCGTGGCTAAATGTCGGTATATCTCCCGACAAGTGCTCTAAAGAAATCTATTAAGAAAGAAAGTTATTCAACCGGACTGGAAAAAAGAAGGAGAAGGAAGAGGAGGAGGATAAGAAGCAGGTCTACATATTGCAACTCTCTCATCCAATAAAAAGTTTGATGTCGACTCTATTATATAGATGATAGATTTATGACTTGTGGCATAACTTTTTGAATACAAACACATAGATAACTTTGAAAATATCAATGAGTTATCAAATTCTTATGCTAGATAACTTTTTGTATTTAAAGTTTAGGCCGTAAAAAAGGCAATTCTTTTTGTAGAATATATGCTATAATATATAGCTCTCTCTTTCCTCCACCTGGTAATGTTCTTTTGTGCCCTCGACAATTGTTTTCTCTGTTTTGAGCACGCGGGGGTTCTTCCAATAAGATATTCCAACTCGAGGTGGACGCTTGAAATCGGATAGCGCCTACCTTATTGATTTGGTGGGATCTACCCGTTTTTTACATTAACATCTTCAATTTCCTTGACTTAAATTAGATGAAGCTTCCATGAAATGGACATGCTATAATGACGTAGTGACGAAACACAAAACACCAATAGAGCTCTCGAGCCAAATAAATAAATAAATGAAAAGAATGGAAACTTCTGAATATAATGTTGTTTTATAGAGTTGGATGAAGATATCCCCAAATAGAAAATTCCATGTCATGTGGAGCAACTAATTTATCATAATTAGATCACATGCTCAAGTGTTTTAGTAAACTTAGATCCAATTGGATATGTCGAATACTTTTTTTCCTACAAAATTTGAAACTAAATTTTCCATGGGAGGAATCAGAGGAGTTGCTGTCTTGTACTATTACCATCATGAATGGACAAAATGTTGGATTTCGATTTCTTTTTTTTTATTACTTACGTGTAATATTATCAGTTTTGGACTGTGCGAATTGGCATGATATAAGATATGGGAAATATTACAGCCAGAGGCCTAAACTATTTTCATGGTTATGCCCCATGTACTTAGAATTCCTAAGCTTTCTTTCATCTATTTCAATCCTAAAACTTGCAAAATTCATGCATTCAATTCTTTAGTTTTAGGTGGATGGAACACTTAGATCACATTTTTTTAATTAATTTTTTCTTCTCTTTTTAGGTACATGGCATGGATGTGACGCCAAATGGACGTCAAAATGAAAAAAAGAAAAAGACCAAACATTAAAAAAAAAAAAAAATCAAAGAGAGAGAGAAACAATGATCGAGATGGGAGAAGGATAGCCTTGGGCAGTGGAGGGTGACTGTTGGTGAGCCTTGCTCGGGCCAGGGTAAGGGTTGACACACCACGACCAAGCCAAGGGAAGGGCCTTGCCACAAGTAGAGCAAGCAAGAGGCCTGCTTGCTCTCGCCTGCGCGGTGCTCGTGTCCCACTCACGAATATAGAGCAGCGGTGATTGACCCTCGCCCTCGCCCTCACCAGATTTTATTTGAATACTAACTTCACTAGACACCATCTTGAATTGGATATAAGTCCATCAATTGTTATATATGATATTTTTCATATGCAAGATAAGATATGAGAAATGTAGGTTTTAATACCAATTTTCCCGATCATTATCTTGCCGACCAAATCAATCTTTATATATTTGGAGTATATGTACAATTAGCATAATTATATTTAGCATGAAAAAGGGACAGGAAAGGCGATCCCCTAGGCCTTAACATAGGACTTTCACACTCGTAACGGAATATTTTATTTAAGCTATATAGAATTCCTCTAGTGTTCACCATTTAAATGGCGAGCTCATTATTACAATCTCACTACAGCATAAGTTAAGTAAATTACATTGACCCACGGTAGTTATTCAAATAATTATATTAATGGTGTACACGACACGTAACTTTGGAAGCCTATCAACATGGCATGCGAAAACTGTCCATGAAGGATCATGAGGACTTCACT
Organism: Eucalyptus grandis; assembly: GCF_016545825.1. NCBI lineage: Eukaryota > Viridiplantae > Streptophyta > Magnoliopsida > Myrtales > Myrtaceae > Eucalyptus > Eucalyptus grandis. The sequence continues at coordinate 31,942,879 of NC_052619.1, forward strand.
GTGGAAATTGTTAACAAATTAATCCACTCATGAAAACGGTTTCACGCGACAAAATATTTAGTGATTTGTAAGTGTCACATCAATTGTTGACGTGGCATGCATTTTTCCACACTGAACCAATTACAAATTGACACGTAAGTATAGAGGTGGATTTAGATGAACAAAATAAAAAATCTCCATCCACCTCACTTTTCCTCCTCCATCTATGGCCGCCTTGAGACTACTCTGTGCCTCCCTCCGCCGTCACCACTGGAGGAGTTGCCAATGCCGCGTCTAAGGCAACCACTACGGAGCGTCCAACCCTCTCCATTGTGTTTGTGGTCGACGTTCCATCCCTTAAATTTGTTGCCGTCGATCACATCTGGAGTCAAGGGGATAGAGTTGCACATTTGAAGTAGATTACCGTCGCTCATAGCCATGGACGAGCCAATGTCGTTGGAGCTATGGTTGCAGATCTGGAAGTCCCGCCGTGGCCATGGCAAGCAAGCGATGTTCCTTCCCTTGACTTCACCGTCACTTTTTTTCTTCTCTCTTTTTCGTTTTCAAGTTGCATTGTCTGAAACAAGCGATAGGGGACTTCAAGAGTCGCCGTTCGATTTTAAGAGTCATGGCTCTAGAGCCGTTGTGCTCATGGCCGCGAGCAACGACGGCTTGTTCGGAGCCGAAGGTGGACGGCCAAATATCAAGAGCCAATTAGATAGACGCCTGAATGGGTCGCCGATGGCCATGGACGACCAAATATCAAGAGCCGGCAGCGCCGATGGCCATTGATGATGGCTAGGTTAGGGAAAAAAAAAATGGGTGGAGGAGGAAGGAGAGAAATTTTTATTTTTATTTTTTCTAATATAACTAAGGAAACACATGTCAATTAATTATTGGACATGAATGAAGACACACCTCAAATCAACCATTGATGTGACGATCACAAACCACTTAATATATTCTCATTTCACGAGTATCACAAATATCAGTCCGTCATGTTTTATCAATCTCATTTGCACCGAATATGGATTAGAATCAGCTGAATGTAGCTCTCCATATACCATAATAAGATGATACCACAATCCATGAAATTACTTTTATTACAACAGCTACAAACTGATGAATACAGAAATGATCCCACAATCCATGAAATTACTTTTATTACAACAGCTACAAACTGATGAATACAGAATACTTTCGAGAAGTGCACAAGAGATAAAAATAAAAAATAAAAATACTAAAAATCTAATCCAATTCGTCTCTCTGAGCAAGACCCATTTCCATTTGCAATTAGAATGCAAGGAGTGGCTTCATCCAATCCTACACAGCTTGTGTGTAGACTCTTGACGAGATCCTCAATATTCATGCAGAAGTCAACGTCCATCTGCAAGGAAAAAAAGTTTATGTTAATGGAAAACGAACGATGATGTATGTTTACTTTGTTTGTAAGTATGTGCTAGTTTTAATAACTAAACCAAAAGTACAAGCTTTTCTTGTTTGTAATTTTACCCTTAGAAAAAGAGGGGAGTGACCCAGGTACTTGAATTTACCTGAGCTACGATTGTCATTTCTAGTATGGAACTCCCAAACGATAATACACTGCTATTAAGAATAGATAGATTCAACTTCTTTATTTCTCTAAGTATCTCCGTCATGCATCCCTTTTGTTTCTCATAATGGATACGAAGAAGAACATGTTTGTCCAAGACCCTTGCTTCGATCTCAGGGAGTTGTTGCTCAAAGTGGTTAGAGTTCTCATCTAATGAGAATATATCATCGAACGCCGAGACCTGAGACTTCTTTACAATCACAACTGATTCCACAGTCCTGATTGCAACCTCTTCCTCGAGTTTCTTGACGCGTTCTTGAAGCTGCTTCATGTAGTCGATTGCATCACTGAGGATCGATGCTTTGTCCATCTGAAAAACACAACAGTACACAAGGAAGTTGATTTGAGTATACTGTCTAGTATCTACCCCCTTCAAATTTCAACTTTGATGAACTTGAAGGAAAACCAGTGTCCGATATTTGTTCATGACTCGGCAAAGGTAAACAAACCTTGCTCATCCTAACTTTAATTGTTTCCCATGGGAGTAAAAGGCCAGGTGATAAACCAGAAGATTCGCTCGGAGTGTGATATTCAAGTTTAAGGAATTGTAAGCAGGTCCCTAATGCACGTAGATATACATCATTTTAACTTTACCCCTTACTTTAAAAATGAGACCCCAAACTCACACCTCTTTCCAGTTGAATGAATTGTGATTGGATGAGATGATCTTATGCATGAAATGAAGTGCTGTGCTATTGACTATTTCGATAGCAATGGGGATAATTGTTTTGCTAATATGATTAGATCTCTTAAATAAGATTGTTGTGAACCAGACTTTAGGAAATTCACAACAATTCATAACAATCATGGACGGTAATGAATCGGGCAAACAATCTTCAAGATTTCCTAACGTGGGTGCATCAACATTTTGACAATTTGATATATACTCTAATGTAATGACGAAGATATATATTCTTAGTAATAAGGAATCTTTCCAAGGAAAAGTAAAATGTTTTTCAAGAAGATTTACCTTTTTAAGGCCAGGAATGATAGCAGAGAGAGCAATGAAGCTCTGGCTAAGCTTCTCACGCCGCTTCCTCTCAGCAATCAGGTGTTCTCGTGTATCAATAGGTGGTCTACTCATTGCGCCAATTCTCTTTGTCTCTGTTTGACAGTCTTGGATCTCATAAGCACCTTCACAAATTAATTACAAGGAAACTTTTGGTATTACCATCATGCAATATAATACCTCAGATCTTATTTAATTAACCCAAAATATGTAACAAATGTTCGAAGCAAGTACCGTAAATCTGCTGCGATTCAGTCGGGAAAGAATCCAAGCTTGCAAAAGATATCAACTGGGAACTAGATGACAGCGAGGACATCGCCGTTGTGGGGGCATTGTTTGTTTCGGGTGAGCAAGAGTTGCTCACTCTCTGAGTCTTTGGCATCTTCATTGGCCTCTCCATGATTGTCGGTGCAACTTTGACTGGCGGATCCATGAGACCTCGCGTTGTTTCCGGAACAAATAGTGAACAAGGGGAGTACGTTTCTGAAGAGAGAAATTTGAAGTCGAAATCTTCAAGAGGGAAATCGAAGGCGTTCATTATTTGATGATGTTGATACGCATGTTGTAGTGTTTCTTCTGTTACCTATGAAATCAAGTAAAAATAAAATCTTGAAAAATGCATCAAGTCAGACATAATAACATCTGGGGCTTAGGAGGAAAATCGAATGCTTACTATCTCAGGGAACAACTGGGATGATAAGATCTCCATTGAAGCACTCTCTGGGTTTCCTAAAAAGCGTGAGTTGTTTACCTTCGTTTGCTGTGGTAATGTTTACAACCCTAGACAGAATGCAAAAATTTCATCAGAAAAATAAGATTGATATATCATGCATGAAAGTCGAGGAATCACAATTCTACGTTACTATCAAAATTCACGGAAGCCCTCTTTTCGTGCCCCCTTTTTTTCCTTTTCCTTGTCGATGAACAACAAATTCATACACGTTTGAAGAAGCGGAGACCAGAGGGACATGAGAAGAAGCCTAAGTCAGAAACGTCACCTTGAGTGGAGGAATACTTGAGAACCTTGTCTTTTCGAAACGCGGTCTCTGCTCTCCTTTATTGTTGGAGAAATGCCTATATTTATGGAGGAACCAAGCGCGGTCGATCCTCTGCAAAGTGAAGCAAAGCTTTCGCACGTGCCAAACGTGTTTGCCCCCCTGCTCTCTCTCTCTCTCTCTCTCTCCTCTTCAATAATTGCCTATAATCCTTGGATCATAGACCGTATAGTAAGGAGCCCCGGCATGATTTATATATTCGGAGTAAATTCAAAATTTAATTGATTAAACCAGTCTTGCCCTAGTGTACATTTTATGTCTTTTGAACTTGTCTGGAATTCAAACTAAAGCAAAACAAATCGTTTGAAATTCAATTAGAAACTTGGTAAATATACAAGCATAGGGAAGCTCCAAAACACTAGAAATTTCTTTTTATGGATGGATTGAGTAATTTCCTCAAAAGTTAATTGAAATCTTCAATAAATGCTTGTATTTTGTCAATAATAGATTTAGTTAGGACTTGACATCATTATGCTGACAATAGGTTTAAAACTTGTGGTGTGACTTTTTCATTATGTATATTAATGAGTTTAACAATATCGACGAGTTATCCACTTTTTTATGTTAGATAATTATTTGCATTAAAAGTTGTGGAAAAAGCCATACCTTTTCTATAAAACATATTTTTCACCGAGAAATATAAATATATAATTTATAGTCCCCTCAGCAAGTTCTCTCTCTCTCTCTCTCTCTCTCTTTTCTCTCTTTTGTCTGATAAAAAAGAAACAAGTTCTGCGTTCTTTCAGGGGTCTTCCAATATCATGCTTCAACTGGAGGTGGATGCTTGAAATGAAAAAGCCAGCCGCCTACGTTTTTGATTGGGTGGGGTCTACCCTCTTTTAACAATCAAGAGGTTCATGTACCGTGACTTAAAGTAGACGAACCTCCACGAAATGGACGTTAGATAAGATGTAGTGATCATGAACGTGCACAAATAGAGCTTTTAAGTTAAAAAAATCAAGATAAAAGAAATGAAAACAATTGAAGCTTTTGGATGTATAGCTGTCTCTCACTTAGAACCAGTCAACTATTCAGAGCGTCATCTTAAAGTAGAAGAAGCTTCCATGAGATGAAAGTCCCATAGTCGTGAAACACGAACAATAATATAGCCATTGAGCTAAAAAATTAAAAAAAAAATAACTGAAAGGAATTTAAGGTCTTTGAAAATATAGTTGTCTTTAACTTAGAAACAATCAAATGGAAAACTGCTCAAGTTAAGCTCTATGAGGTGTAAGATGAAATACGTCTCAAATTGGGAATATCTTCTAATATATAGTAGTTAATTCATTTTAGTTAACTCATAATTCTTTTACTTGAATTTTTGGAATAAGTACATTGGAGGTCTCAAAATTTGTCATAAAAGTTAAATTGAGTTTTAAAACTTTCAAAAAGTATAATTAAATCATAAAACTAATTACAAAGTGTAATCAAGTCTAAAAACTTTCAAAATGTATAATCAAAATATAAAACTTATCAAAATGATCCAACTAAGTCATTATGTAGATCACATTTTTTAGAAAATTTAGGACTTGATTGTACTTCTTGACAAATTTCAAACTTGATTATACTTTTTGAAATTTCATTTTAGTAACAGATTTTCGGATTTAATTGTACTTTTTGAAAATTTTAGAATTTATTATACTTTTGTGACACCTAAGTTTTTTTTTTTTTTTAGTGAAATTAAATCCAACTAAATATATTAATAAATTCGAACATGAGTCCTAGTAATCTTCCCAGGTTAAGGTACACATACTTCCATAGCATGTTCCGACAAGGTCCAAATGTAGGGGACTTCAAATGAGGATTAGTTCCCCTTGAAGAAAAAAAAATTGAAACTAGATTTAGCCATTGGAGGAGTGAGAGGCATTTCTATCTTATCCTATTAACATCTTAATTTGCAAAATATTGAGTTGAAATTCCTTTTCTTATGACTTATTGTGTATCATTATTGCTTTGAATTGCTTCAATTTGCGTGGGATTTAATAAATAGAGTTAAATACAGCTGGAGTCCTACAATTTTCCATGATAGTGCAAATGTAATTGAGATTTAAATTTTAGTTTTATTTATCTATGTTCTTAAAATTGCAAGATCCATGTGATTTTTTTTTTTTTTTTGTAAGATCCATGTACTTAAGTCCTTCCATTTGTTTCATTACTTGTAAGTCAATGGGACATTTACATGGCTTATTATTATTATTATTATTGATTTTCCCTTTTCTTTTTAGATTCATGGGCTACGTGACATTAAGTGGACGTCACGTAAGAAATAGACAATATTTAAAAACAGACGAAAAAAAACTAGAAAGAGAGGTGATCTCACCAGTGCAATCATGTCAATCGACCACCATAGGGGTAATCGTGGTCGGTAGTGGTCACAAATATCGCTGGATGACTTTAGTGGTTACTTTTCATTGTTAGACTATGATTTTCTTTCTTTCTTTCTTTTAAGAATTTTTTTACTTAATAATTACTTTTTTTATTTAATTAGAACTCAACTTCACCGGACACTATCTTAGACTGGACATAACTTCATCCATTGTTTCATTTGATTTTTTTTTCTATAAAATATAAAATACAAGAAATGTGGGCTTTCTTTTTTAAATCACAACTCCACCAATCTTTTCCATATTGTCCTAACAACTGATGCAACCATAGTGCATCTATAGAGTATAGAATTGACATAATTCTTTTGGCTTGAAAAAGGAGTCGTAAAGGGTGACTAATCATGGCAACTCCTCTTCAGTTTTAACACAGAATTTTCATGCTTCACGGATTGTTTGATTTATGCTACATAGACTTCCTCCGGATTGCAAAGTCTAATTGATAAGCCCATCACCAAGTTATATAAATTATCTCAACCCATTGTAACATTAGTTCGACTTACAAATTTCAATAGTGCATAAATATACTAGACCCCTTCATCTTATTTGGGGAGTACTCCATTTCTAAGGCAAAAGTAGATGAAACATATATGAAACCTTTCAATATAATTATATAAATGGCATATCCAATGTGTAGGTTTTGAAGTTTATCAACATGACATGCTCAAAGTATCGATGGAGCATCATGAAGGGTTTGCTGTGTAAATTGGTTCACAAATTCAACCATTCCTATAAAACCAGTTTCATGATTATCATGAACATCAATCCATCATAGTTTTGTCATTCACATCTGCATTGAACATGGATCAAAATCAGTTGAACCTAAATCTCCTTTTAGAACAAGAAGATAATCCCACAATCGTTCAATTTACTTAATTACAACAGATATAAACCGATGAATACAAAATGCGTCTGAGAAGTGCACAAGAATAAAAAGGACTGAACATCTAATTCAACCTGGGGAGAGCAAAGTTCCGATTTGTCTCTCTGAGCAAGACCCACTTCCGCTTGCAATTAGAGTGCAAGGAAGAGGCTTCATTGAAAAGTCAAATCTCTGGAAAAGAAAAAAAAAAAGGACACTTCATAAACATACTAAAAGTTTCCTATACAACTCGTGGGTAAAATTTCAACGTGGCCAAAACGTGGATGTAGATGTGTAGGGGCATGATTAGGCGGTCGACTTCGCAAAAACCAGGAGAAAAAACCCACTAGCAAAATAGAAACTCTTAGTCAAATAAGAAATTTCGTGCCGCATAGTGGCGGTCTGGTGAAGGGAGACTCAAATGTTTTCCCTCGCTAGGTCCGAAAACACTATTGGAAAAAAAGGGAATAGTATCCAAAAAAATACTTTAAATCTATTCCATTTGCATCAATTCAGTTTTAAACATTTTAATTGAATTAATTTAATCATCAAGCTTTGTCAATTGAGTTCATTTAGTTAATTTATGCCTAAAATTGCTAATGTGGATATCAAATTCTACGAGGCACGGTTGGCGTTAATATGGACTTTTTTTTTTGTAATTTTTGAAATATTAATTTTTTTATCTTTTCTTTTTCTTTCCTTTCTCTTTTCGACGCTGGCTAGCATTGATCATGACCAACATGGGGTCAACGCTTAATAAGACCACCCCCAAGTGATGCCTAGCCTCGGCTAGGCCTATGGTGGGGAAAACAACCCTTTCTTAGATGAGGTTCAGCCCTCACCAGCCAATGGCAGAAGAAAAAAAAATCAAAGAAAAAAAAGAAAGAAAAAAAAGGAAAAAAAAGAGAAAAAATTATTAAGATTATAAAAAAAAAAATGTCAACATCAATGTTGGCTGTACTATGTAGTATGTATGACCATAGGTATCCATGTAAACAATTTTCGACCTATATTGGTCGGATTGACTCAATTGACAAAATATGAAATTGTTTATATATAAATTGGTTCAATTGAAAGATTTAAAACTGAATTAATATCAATACAATAAGTTTAGGATTGAATCAATATTTTTCCTATAAAAAAAAAAGAAAAAAGAAAAGAAAAGAGTAGCTAACTTCAGAATGACGAAAGGAAAAATTAGAAGAGGCTTTTGAAAGTAAAAGAACGATGATGATATTGATTGATCATATAATCCTGAGAAGAGCTTGGGGTAGAATCTTGATGAGATCCTCAACTTTCATGCAGAATCCAACGTCCATCTGAAACAAAAAGAAAGACTATGTTAATGAAAATCAACGATAATAAAGTTATGCGTTTCCTATAAGTGGTCGCTATAAGAAACACATACATCCCAATTATGTATGAAATAATATGACAAAAAAGTGAAATTTATTCATTCAATTTAAACTATACTCATAATTTTTTTTTACAAATCAATTTTCCATACCGTATGATTCCCGATATTGTATGTTGCCCCAATCAGGATCTAATGAAATTTCTCCTTCAACCTGAAAGATGGAGGATTTGAAATTCCAATTTAATTGGATGGCGATTAAATCGTAAAAATTGAGTCAAATAGTCCCACAATCAGCACTAGGGTTTGTCAATTGGTCAAGGCAATTTGTGTATTCAATGAGGATTTGCGTGTGATTAGCTTCGAAGTTTATTGAATGCCGTTTCACACAGCAAGTTAGACTTTAAAGTTAAAGTTCTCTCCTTCGACAGACAAGAAAAGAAGAATTAGACCAGGCTGTTTCGTCTTTCGTGGACGGTGATTCAATAGTCCAATAATTTTGATTCCATGAAAAGGCAAAGTCTTTCTAATTGCGAAGGTAGCCTCCACTAAGTAAACCCGTTTGATTTGCTTTTCATTTAACTTCTTTTTTTCTCCCCTTTTGTTGGTTTGACTATTGACAAGAAAGCTCGTCCAAATGAAATAATTCAATCCAAATATAACGTTGGTGAAGTCCAGCCAAACCCATGGGTGGCGTCTTAGAAGAATGCTGAAAGGGACTGGTGGTAAAGACTTTGATTTACACAACACTTTATGACTTTTTTTAGGGAAAAATAACGCGTCATCCAAATATTTTTTTTTTTTTTCCTTTGGATGTGGCCGCTGCCAAACGTTGATGTCTTCTACCCAAAAAAAAAGAAGAAGAATATATATATATTGATATATCTTCTATAAGTGATAGGCATATCGTTGAGTGCTCTAAAGAAATTTCTTCATAAAAAATATATAGTTGATTTGACTGAAAAAATGGTCCCCTTATTATGGCTTTCTCTCTCATTCTATAAAAGATTTATGACTTGATTACATTTGTAGATAATAAGTTTAGGACAGATGAAGTTTTTTAATATGAATATGTAGACAATTATGATGAAGCTAGTGAGTTGCAAATTTCTTATATTAGATAACAAAAGGAGTCTATGGAATAGACACATGATACCTAAGACACCTGTGCTACCCTACAAACATGGCTGCCTTAGGCCTCAACAAGTGACTGCCTTCTATTTTCTAGACTCCAGAAATTATCCTATAAAATTCTTGGATTTAGAAAATTTCTAATTTACAGGATTCACAAAGTGGCAAAAAAGCACTTACATAACCTTTTTACCTTACCAATTTAGTAGTGCAACTCTAAACATCTAAGAATAGTAGACCTTGAGGAAGAGAATAAAAATGTTCAGAAAGACATGGGGAATGTGTATGCTATAGAAATGATCTAAACTCAGTTTGTTTGCACAACTGGAGGGGGTACCCTTCTATAGCTGATGCCAACAGTTTTACAAACCTTAACAATGCAGCCATAAGACAAGAATAGACAAAACCAATAGACAGTGTTACTGGACTCACATGCATATTCATCTTTATATGATGCTTCTACAAGTTCCTCCTTTCATAGGCAGGTCTTCCAATAAGATACTTCAACTCAAAATGGATCCTTGAAATCCAAAAACCAGTGTGTCTCGTTGTGGGGTTAGCCCTCTTTTGACAATAAGATAATTATATAAATGATCTATAAATTTTGGCTCAATATTTAATATCGTCTATGAACTTTTGATTTGTTTGATGTGGTTCCTTAACTTGAGCTCAATGTGCATTATTAAACTTTTAATTTGTTTAATGCGATTCTTAATTTTTTTGTAAATGTTTAGTTTAGTCCCTCAACTATATGAAAATATTCTATGTTATCCTTTTATTAATTCAAATTGATGGAATTTACCAATTCAGCTTCCAATTGGGTAAGATTGAATGATGGAGAAAAAATAACATCATACGTAGTATCAACGTAATATATTGAACTCATATCCAAGTCATCAAATAACATGGCTAATAATTTTTCTAAATTGAACAATTTTAACATCTTAAAAGGATTATTATATTGTTATTTTATTTTAACATAGATAATTGTTATGTAATCTTTTTTTTTTTTTGTCCATTATTCAAACATATTGGATTGAAAGCTAAATTAGAAAATGCATTAACTTAAAGTAATGAAATGATAATATTAGATATTTACATATAGTTTAAAAATAAATTGAACACAGATAAAAAATTCATAAATCATACTAAGTAAATTAAAAGTTCAATAATAATATTATATATTGAACCTAAGTTCAGAAATTATTTATATTATTTTCTCTTTGACAACACGTTCATGTACCTAAGGAGGAAGTAGCTTGGGTCGGGCCCATCCTCTTTATGTTCATGTGCCTCATACCCTAAGGTGGACGGAGCTCGAGCGGGGCGTCCCGCTTTTGACAGTCGACATGTTCATGTACCATGTGATAAGGACGTAATCGTGACGTGGACGTTTTCTAAGGACGCAATCACGAAGCACGAACACCGAAAACAGCTTTTGAGCAAAAGAACTAAGGCAGCAATGGAAGGAATTGACGCTTTTGAACATGTTAGTTCCCTTTAACTGAGAACCAATCAGAACCTCACTTTGTGTAGAGGAAGCTTCCATGAAATGGACGTCACACAAGGACCTGATCATGAACATTGACACCAGTAGATCTTGAGCTAAAAAACTGAAAAAAAGAAAAAAAAAAAGAAAAAGATTGAAGCTTTTGAATATATAGCTGTCTTCAACTTAGAACCATTCAATTGCATCACAAAACTGTTTAAAAAACTGAAAGAAATCAAAAGAATTGAAGCTTTTGAATATATAGCTGTCTTCAACTTAGAACCATTCAATTGCATCACAAATCTGTTTAAATTGAACTATGTTAAGATTTGTGTATATTGGTGTCAAATGAAAGACGTCCACTTCGAAAATGTCAATTAATGTAAAATAATTGATATATCCTAATTAGTTTATGACTCATTGGATTGTATTTTTTTTAATAAAATTGAATTCAACTAAATATATTGATGATTTTAGAATTAGCCTCAACAATCTTCCTACATTGAATCCCCTAGGTGGATTAACTCCCCGGCGGTATTCAAGTACCATGTAACAAATTAATGAAGGACCCACTCTATTATCCCTACGTCAATCCATACCACAGAACTACACTTTGTATAAACTACTTTTGATTTGGGTACAAGCAAATCTTGATATTCACAATCAAAATACAGGGGAGCTCCGAAATGTAGTGATGGCGAGAAATCCATCCTACACATCTAAAAAATAAATCATTTATTCAAAACCCAATATATCCAATCTTTAAGTTTAAGATAGAAGACCGTATTACCACTCAATCTAATATCTACAAATAACTAAGTTCAAGACAAGTACAAAATGACCATGTATGATAAATGCAGAAGAATATGTACCATCTTTTCTATCATGAAATACCAATAGAAACTATTAAAAATATTATATATGCTTATTCGTTCAAATACTTGTAGCTGGCATATTATTTCATCCTTATATATGGAGAATACCTATTCTCTACTTGTTACTAGTCAAGACACATCTCAACTCATGAGGTATTTCGAATATTCTCAGGGTATCTCAATGCACGGAACATTGTTATCGCCAACTCATGGTTGACATTAATATCTCTTTGCCACACCACACAAACAAATAATTACGGGCGTCCTTTAAACTAGCAAGGACAATACACCACCATATGACGACATAACGATGGTAAATTTAAGCTACACAAGCTAACTTAAGTTACGCAAGCCAACTCATATCATGTGTAAACTATAGGACTTTCATGTTCCTTCAACCTTGTGGAGACTTAAGTCTAGATGATAGAACGTCCATATTTTCTTGGAGTCCTTCACACATACCCATACAAAGGAATCAGCCATAGCAAAGGTCTTCCTCAAATGGCATCATTCACATACATTTCATAACCACATAACAACAGCCATGTGCATCACAATAATTTATCATTTCTCATGCAATTAATGTTAAAAATTAATTACATGCACTTCAACATGTATATCATTCTTCTCTTCTCATCATGCTATCATCAATGCATTAAAAGGTTTTAGTCAAGCAACTGGGTCAAAAATAGGTAAATGATCAAATCGATTGTTGGATAGAATCAACAAATGTGTAGAATCAATTAGTAGGTATAATCGACTAATAGGTGTAATAGACAAATGGATATAACCGACTAGTAGGTATAATTGACAAGCGGATATAATTGACAAGCATGTATAGTCGACAAGTGGATATAATCAAGAAGTCAGTATAGTTAGTAAGGGCATGTTTGGTTCGGCTTTGGGGAAATGTCATTGGGGAAATTCAAAGGCCTTTAGCTTAAAGGGGTTTGGCGAAATGTAAATACTGTTTGGTAAACTAAAATTGAAAATATATTTTGAAATGCAACTTGGGGAAAATGTTGTTTGGTAAACACATACATTTGGAAAGTCTTTTCATGTGCTAATTTTAAAATTTTGCAACTTTAATTTGTTAAAAATCAAAATTAAAAATCAATGACCTTAACTTTTATATATTTTTTTCAAGTTGAGAGTAACGTATAAGAGACATATTAATAAAATTTTAAATAAAAATCACATCAAACTCAGTTAAAAATAGAGTAATTTCATTACAATAAACATGACAACACATGTCCAAAAGAAAGAAATATGTTATTTTTAAATATTACAAACGTCCTTAACTATTTATTAAATCCATAGCTATTTCATCACGTAAATGTGCGATGTCAAGGAATGCATTATCATTTGAAGCACTTGTCCCCTCATTTACAACATCATGGTCGACGGAATATCCATACTCGGGATCCAAATCTACTGTTTCAAAATCCGTATCAATTACGGCATTTTTTTCTTATAAAATTGTGCAAAGCCATTGTAACTATGACAATTTGCACTTGCTTTTCATAAGGATAACTTGGCATGGTAGTTAAAATCTTCCACTTCATTTTTAATACGCCAAAGGCTCGTTCAATTGCTGAGTGAAGTGAGGAATGTGCACGGTTGAACACTTCTCATGACCCGTAGGTGTAGGACATTGTTAAAATTCTGGCAAATGATATATAACTTCTCTATATGATCCCAAATAACCCGTGAGATTTGAATATCCAGCATCTACTAAATAATATTTACCTACACAAATGTCATATAAAATTAATTAATATATATGCCACGTAAATATAAATATATATATATGTACATAAACCATTAATTAACCAATCTGGAGGTGGATGGGGAAATTGTGCATCACATTTTCTAATGGCATCATAGAAGACACAAGTATCATAAACTTATCCCTCCCAACCGGCACAAACGTAAATAAATTCCATATTAAAATTACAAATGGCCAACACATTTTGAGTAGTCTTTCATTTTCAACCAATAAAGCGAATTTGATCATACACCGGTACCATTATTGGGATATGTGTACCATCCATATCTCCAATATAATCCTAAAACAAATAATGCAAATATTATATGATTTAAATTTAGTTTTTTGTTTTTATTGTACAATCGTAACTTACATTAAAATATGGAGAAAATCGTTGATCTTTCTTAATCTTCTTTGGAACTTCCCGAAATTGTCGATCAATTAGTTGGATCAAATCTTTTCCCATATTGCATACTTTATTTAAAACTAAACTAAACTGTCTACTTATAGTTTTCCCAGAGCGTTGAAAACGTTCTTGTGCTACCCTGTTACCTATACCATGTCCTAACATATAAAGAAACATTCCAATCAATTTCTATAACATTAGTATTCCTAGATCATTTAAGGCCATAGCGTGTTATTAAGTCACGTGTTAAATTATTAAATACATCCCTATGCATTATAAACATATTATAGCATCTTATTGGATTAGTATCTTCGGCTATCAACTCTTTTAACCATGCATGACTTGTATATGATGAGGTCATAGAATGTTGTTTGCAAAGGTACACTACTTGATAAGTAATTGAAGCATTAGTAATTGAAAGCAAATCCAGGAATTTATCTTCCTCCTGTTCACGATTTTCCTTTTCTTGAGAATGATCCATAATTGCCTAACGTAACAAATTATAGAGTTAGAATAAGAAAAACAATGAATAATCTTGACAATCCATTAAGAAAAATAATAGTATCAATCAACATATATATACAAACTCAACCACATAAAGAGAACCCCAATTAGAAATAATTCTCACATTAAAAACATTAATATAAATTAGGTCCATACATAATTTATATAGAGTTCGCATATAAAAATAAAATAGCATATTCAAGAATTCAAATAAGAAGCTATGACAACATCTTAGTTATGATTAAGTTCTTTCATCTCAAGCTTGAGATACTTCACCCTCGGGGCATTGGTATTGAAGCTCATGAAGACTTGCCTATTGTCTATCTTTTCCTTAAAATGTTTGATTGCAAAAAAGTACAACTTTTCATCTTGCATAATCTCCGGGATGGCATCCAACATAGATATGAGGTCCTTGTAAGGACCGAATCCCTCATATGCTCGAGATGCAACATCATTAGCACTCCTACTTTCAACGGCATAACAAAACCTATTAATTTGGCTTCCAAGTAATTGTGCCAAGCTCAAATTCTTGTCTTTCTTTCCTCGAGTTTGCATCGTTGAAGTCTCCACTACTCTTTTACGAGCCCGAGTTTGAATTGGTTCATCAATATTTTAACCCACATAACATTCCAAATTCTCATTAGTAGATCATACGCCATCATCAATATTGGATTGTGTGGCATCAACATCCTCATCAACACATAAATTTTGCGCAGGATTCCAAGTGATTCCTCTAGTAGCAACCGTATCCCTGAACATCTTATCTTGCAACACTTCAAGATCATGAGGTATGCCTTTCGTCCTAAAAGCCTTAACCTTAGGATTGGCCTGTTATAAAAAGCATTTGAGTAAGTTATCTATAATTGAAAATGAGAACTTAATCAAAAAGTAAAAGAACCAATGATAAACACCTGAATTTTACTCTTCCACCATTCATCACTCACATCGATGGTTTTCTTCCTTGGATCCCATCCTAGTCTTGTTTCACTATAAACCAATGTCATCCATCTTTTCCATTCTTCCTTAAGATTATCCCACTTACTCTTCATTTGAGTTTTATCATACTTTTTGCCCCTCAACTCCTCGAACTTATTAATTATGATAGTCCATCTATCTCTCTTATTGGTTGCAGGACGATTACCCTTATCGATTTGTTCAACACACAACTTACAATATGTTTCCACATCTTCGACGGTCCAATATGCATTTTCCTTTGTTGAACTCACCATCTTCCAATAATATGAGCATAAACAGATTTGAGAGACATATAATAAAGAAAAATTCAGCAATTGAATTAAATCAAGTCAATGTGAACTATTAAAGCACAAGTGATATTGTGTTAGGTATCGGCCCAAAAAACAAGAAAAAAAAACCAACAACGTATATCGATTGCACCTTGAAAACTTTTCCTTCAGCAGGTCCTAAACAATCATAAAATGTGTTTTCCTTTTAGCCGGTTTCATTGGCAGAAAAAATACAAGTAAAATAGTAAAGTAGGTTTGAACTTCAAACTGAAATGGCATCTTGAGAAAGCATGTTACAGGGTATTGTCAATATCATATTTCGCTGAACTAGTTGCTCTGAGCTCTTGTTTTTTTTATCTATGGTGGGTTTTGTGGTTGCGCTTCTGACCATCTTTCTCTTTCTTTTGAAGATAGCATCCCTCTTGTTTTTCTTTAAGTCTTCTTCTTCTTTATCATTTTTCTTAACTGCATATTTTTTCATGTATATTTGTTGTTGTAGCTATTGAAACTTAAATTTTTATTTGCTCAGATTCCTGAAGAAGAGAAGGACCTTGGGCTGCATGATCGCTTGATTCATGTTTACCTCTTCATGAAGGAAATTGCTCAAAATCAATTGGTATCAAATATTCAATTACAATTTTTTTTGGTCAAGTTTTAAGTTTTGTTCCCTTTCTTCTTCTTTTTTTCTCTTCTAATTTGGTAAAAATGTTAAGCATGTGTCTTTTTGTTTTCTTTCCCCTTCTTAATGTGTGCTTTGATCAACTAGTGCAAAACTTTGGGGAACCCTTTTTGCCAGTCATCCATGAAAGCGAAACATTAGTTGAAGTGAAAATGCGCATACAAAAGAAACTGCAAGTTCTAGATGATGCATTCTCCAAGGTCTCCACTTTTCTCTATTCCTTCTCTATTACCATTGTTGTGGTAGAGGTTCCTATAGGATATATAGTGTTTATGCATACCTAGTGCTGAAACAAAATGTGAAATGCGCATACAAAAGAAAATTTGCATTTCTTTTATCAAAGCAGCACATCTAGACATGATCAAGAGATGCATGACGTTCTACCCATTTGCTTGAAGCTGTAGAATCTGAACCTTTGTCCTTAAACTATGCTAAAAAAGGACTCGACACATTTCTCAGTGTCTTGGCTTCCTTGTGACCATGATGATGGCATGGAGAGAGAGCAGAACATTGAGTTGAGACATCCAGAGTTTTGTTTTTAAAAATTTTCACATGCGACCAACAAACATCTGCATATAGTTATTTAAGTTAGGTGTGATCACATTTATGATCACTCTTAAAAAGAATTCCAACTTCACCTCAACCAGAAATGGAGTCACTGTGTAGTTCCAGTGCTTAGGGCAAGGGTCAATTCATTCGTTCCACAATTTACAGCAGATGGAAAATTCAAAACAACAACAATTTTTTACAGCAGATGCACCTTCAATATGAATTTCCTCATTCCTAAAGACCCAATTGTGGAACGTACAATTTCTCTAACAAAATCCACAACCCATTTTCTTTTTTCACAAAGGAAAAATCATCACGACAAACTTGTATAAAATTGAAGTTAGCAAAGAAAGAGGGAAGCAAAATCAATGAATAGACTGGACAAAGTAGGGGGAAATGAGAGATGGAAAACAATCATTCTCCCATATTCTACAATCTCTCGCCAAATCAGAACATGCCACTCTAGCCATAAGATATGTAATTACCCGCACAAATTTCCACAAAAATCGCAACATATTGAGAAAATCTGACTTGGACAGCAGCGACCACGAGCGCGAGTGTAGCGTGATAGGAGAGCTTGAGGGCAGCGAGCGTGAAGAATGACGCGAAGAAGAGAACTCAAACCCCTACCAACCGTGAGGGAACGCCACTTCAAGCACGAAAGGGGGAGTCATCAAGGTACAACAAAGGCAAGGGAAATTCTACATCCGAACAGAACAGAGGAGAAATCTTACCTAAAGAGAGGCAAGTGCGAAGGCAACGAGTGCTCCAAGGTGGTGGTCGTGAAGATCGTAGTGTGAGGAAGGGAGGTGAAGGGCAGCGAACGTGAGGGTCGAACACAAACAATCATGAGGTAGAGAGATGCGTGAGAGTGTAAAAAGAGCAGAGGAGCCATGAGAGTAAAAGTGCAGGAGGCATGAAAGCATAAGGCTACGGAAAACATAAGCAAGAAGATGCTTTTAGGGTTTTCTATTTAGGAACAGGCAAAAACGGATTTTGGTTAATAAATTAGGACAAAATGGGCAACTGACTTGTATTCATTAAACAAAGGAAATAGCATTTCGAGAATGCTATTCTCACGTGCACCTTGGAGCCTCCATTCCCCTAAAGGCCTTTGAAGCCCTTTGGAGATGCAATTGCATCTCCCCAAAAGCCCTCAAAAAATTGAACCAAACACCTTCAGCATTTGGCTAAACCCCTTTAGAACCCCAAAGTCCATTCCAAATGCTAAACCAAACATGGCCTAAGTAGGTGTAAGACAAAAGGTTATTATCACTGTCAAATCTAGTTTCACCATTTTCACTTCCAACATGCTACCACACCTCACAAAGGCAATCAAACACAACTTAAGCATGTAAGAGCTCATCGAGACAGGTCAAATCATCATAATATGTAAATGGTTAATATCACTTTCAAGTCTAGTTTCGCCATTTTCACATTTTTCACATCTAACATGCCGGCACACCTTATAGAAATTACATCCTAAGCATGTAATAACTCATCAATACAAGACAAACCACCACATATCTAAATAGTTAATATCATATTCAAGTCCAATTTCACTATTTTCACATTTTTCACATCTACCACACCTCACAAAAATCAATCAATCACATCTTAGGCATATAATAAATCATTGATACAAGTCTGATCATTACAATATCTCAACATGTTGTTATTGAGCCTTGCTCACACTTACCATCAAATTCAAACTAAATTAGCAAACATCAACTAATCAAGTCAAGAATACTAAGTAGAACAATCTAACTTAGTAGAGCTTTTTACCTTGAATAAAGGCTTGGACAAATCAAAGCCTCAATCAACTTCGAGGCAAAATAAACAAAAAAAGAAAGATTAACAACTTCTAATATTTCAACAAAACTATTTTAACAAAAGGGAATTAAACACACAAGTTCACCCAATAAATTCTTGAAAGATGAAATTTTGAAGTTTCGACAACACAAATATGGAATATTGGCTTTTACTCAAAATATTGGAAAGCAAAACTAGAAGAGAAAAGTTTAAGACTTGGAATATTTAAGAAAATAATTACATGACCAAGGGGAATGTAGTTAAAGGCTACTCAAGAGTCACCAAGAAATAAGATCAAAATAACCAATGTTAAAACAATAATGACCTTGGCTTAAAAAAACGAGGTGTAAAAGAGAGATAGGTGTTCCAATCCATAAGCTACAAGTGGATAGCGTATTGGTCCCTATCAATAAATACTAAGGCAGAAAATGACATCGCTCTACACAATTAATGTATGTGTCAACATCTATCAATTTAATCCTAAAGCACTATACTTTGGATGTCTATGAAAATCATCATTTGCACCCACCAGTGGGCAGCTGAGTTGGTTCAGCTTTGGGCACTTCATCGCAGAGGTCCCAAGGTCGAAACTCGTAGCTGCTAACACGTCTTAAGTGGGGCTATGGTGGTGGGGTTCTGTGCTAACTTCCCCCCAGGTATTGACTCACTTGAGATTTCATATGTGCCATCTAGAACTCCAAGCTGATCATTACTTAACTTTACATCCTAAATATTATTATTGAATATAGAAAATCATGGATGTCACAACTTACCTATACTATTATTAGTTATGGATTGCATCAATTTGCATGTCATTTAAGAAATAGGGATAAATACGCTGGAGTAATAAAACTTTTCATGATAGTGCGCATACACAAGAGTGTCAAACTTTCATTTTGTTCATTTAAATTCTAAAGCTTACAAATCAATTTACTTATCTCATTATATATGTTTCATCAGTTTTAAGTGGATGGAACATTTACATGACATCTTTTTTCTTTTTTCTTTTTAAACATGTAGCACAACGTAACGTTAAATGAACACCACATCAAGACAGACAATTGACAAACAATTTAAAAAGAAAAACAAGAAGAGAAAAGTGGGGGGGGTGTAGAGGAAAGCCGCATGGGGTGGTGGGCGAGGGTTGGTGAGCCTTGCTCGGGCCATGGTCAGCATTGACGAGATGGGAGATGGCGAGGGGTCTGCTCCCTCGCCTGCTTGTCCTCACATGATAGGTGATGGTGCCTTGATCACCTATGACGGGCAGTAGGGGTTGACTCACGTCTAGATCTGCCGAGGGCAAGCAATCCATGGCCCTCTTTAGCAAAGAGCCGTGAACTCGCCGATGCAATCACGTTCGTCCACCTCCCTATTCGTGATCATTGTCGTCAGAGGTGACTATGATTGCTGGGATTGCTTTGGTGGTTTTAGACTATGGTTCTTTTTCCCCTTTCTTTCTTATTTGGAAGTTTTTTATTTAAAAAATTATTATATTTGTTTAATCAAAACCTAGCCTCACTAGACCATATCTTGGCTTGGATATAGCTTCATTCATTGTTGCATCTGATTTTTGTTCCCCTACAAAATAGAACGTATAAAAAATGTGGGTGGAGTTTTTCAATCACACTTTAACCGATCTTTTCCTAATTGTCCTAGTGACTAAATGCAACCTTAATGTATCTATTGAGTTATGTAGAATTGGAATACTTCTTTTGGCTCGAGAAAGGGGTGGTAAGGAGACACTAATGATGGCAACTCCTGTTGGGCTTAACATAGGAGTTTCACATTTGCAATAGAATGTTTGATTTATACCACATGGGCACGTACTATCTACATGGTGTTCCCGTCACCACTGCTTCATCAGAATTATTGTCCAAAAATTCTTAAAGCTATTGTATGGAGGCAAATTTATTCCAAATTTGACCAATTTAGTCCTATGGCTTTTGATGATTTTCTAATATGATCCTATTAGCTAATCTTGATCGGAAATCACTGACTTTGATGTTGATCATCATATGTGTTATGACTGCCAACTCAGAAATTTTTAGTCAAAATTTGTTGAAAGGACTACATTAACAATCATAAAAAATTTAGGACTAAATTGATCAAGTTAAGAAGTGTTGAATTGACTGCCATTTAGTAGGTTTATCTCTTTTTTGATAATTTTCCTCAGCTCTACCACAGTGCAAATTAAAGAAATTACATTCGACCCATTGTGACTTTAGCTCAATTTCCAGAATTCAATAGTATTGATATACTAGACCTCTTCATCAAATCAGGGAATACTCCATGTCCAAGGCAAAATTAGATGAAAGATATACAAGACCTGTCAAAATGATTATATTAATGGCGTACACAACACGTAGTTTTTGAAGTCCATCGATATGACATGCTCAAATTGCCCATAAAACATCATGAGGAGCTCACTGCATAAATTGGTTCAAATATTCAACTATTCATACAAAACAGTTTCACGAGTTCCGCGAACATCAGTCCATCAAGTTTTATCAATTACATGTGCATCGAATATGAATCAAAATAAGCTGAACTTAACTCTCCATATACAACAAGAAGATACCACAATCATTTATTTACTTTAATTACAACAAATATCAACTGGTGAATACAGATTGCTTCTAAGAAGTGCACAAGGCTCAAAAAGACTGAGCATCCAACCTGGGGAGAGAAAAAAGTTCTGATTCGTCTCACTGAGCAAGGCCCATTTCCACTTGCAATTAGAGTGAAAGAAAGAGGCTTCATTGAAAAGTCGAACCTCTAAAAAGGAAAAGACCCTTCAAAAAATATACTAAAAATTTCATATACAACTCGCGGGTTAAATTTCAACATGGTCAAACATGCCGACCATGCAAAAACAGAAGGAAAAAAAAACCCACTAGCAAAATAGAAACTCGTAGTCAAAACAAGACCTTTCGTGCGGCAAGCTGGTGGTTTGGTCAAGAGAGACTCAAAGGTATTCCCTCATAAGCTCCGGAAACACTCTATTTGGGGGCAAAGAGTAGCTAACTTCCGAATGACGAAAGCAAAAATTAGAAGAGGCTTTTGAAAATAAAAGAACGAAGATGATGTTGATTGATTATGTAATCTTGAGAAGAGATTGGCGTAGATTCTTGACGAGATCCTCAGCTTTCATGCAGAATCCAACGTCCATCTGAAAGGGTAAAAAAGGCTATGTTAACGAAAATCAACAATAATAAAGGTTATGTAGAATGTTTCTAATTAACTGATTTTTAGACAGAATTGCTTAGTCAACATTTTCTCATTAAACCGAAACTCCACACTAATTTGTAAGTTCCCCTTCAACTTGCCTAGACCAAGACTCAATTGATATGAACTCCGTTTGAACTACTCAAATCAATTGAAACTTTTAACGTACAGTAATTTACTCAATAATGAATACATATGTTTGTATTAGTTTCCAAGTGTGTGCTAGTTTGAAAACTTAATCAAAAGTACTAGCTTTTCTTGATTTTAACTTTACCCAGAAAAGAAAAAGGATTGACATAAGTACTTGAATTTACCTGAGCTACAATTGTCATATCCAGCATGGAACTCCCAAACGGTAACACACTGCTATTGAGAACAGATAGATTCAACTTCTCTATTTCGCTAAGTATCTCTGTCGTATATCCCTTTCGTTTCTCGTGATGGATTCGAAAAAGAGCATATCTATCCAAGACTCTCGCTTCGATCTCCGGAGTCGTTGCTCGAATTGGTTATAAAAGTTCTCATCTAATGACATATCATCATCTGCCAAGACCTGAGACTTCTTTACAATCACAACCGATTCCACAGTCCTAATTGCCACCTCTTCCTCGAGTTTCTTGACGCGTTCTTGAAGCTGTTTCATATACTTGATTGCATCGCCGAGGATCGATGCTTTGTCCATCTGGAAAAAAATAAAAAAAATAAACACAACAACGCACAAGAAACTTGATTTGAGTAATATTGTTGTCAGGTAGCTACACCTCCCAAATTGGTCAATTTTGATGAACTTAAAGGGAAACTAGTATTCAATGATGTTGATGATTTGTCAAAGGTAAGCGAATTTTTTTCAAGCTAACTTTAATTGTTTCCAATGGGCGTGAACTACTGGGTTTTAAACCAGAAGATCTGCTCGACAGTATGACATGGAAACTAATATACGTGTAGATACATATGATTTTAATGTTAATCCATACTTAAGGAAAGTGAGACTTCTAGCTAACACCTCTTTGCCGTGTAAACTTGTGAAGTGTGATTGGATTAGATGATCTTATGTATGAAACAAAGTACCGTGCTACTGATTGCTTCATTAGCATTGGGGAAAATTGTGTTGTTAGTATGACTAGGATCTCATAATTAAGATTGTTGCAAACGCAGGTTTATAAAATTCACAACAATTGATAGTGACTGATTGGAGCAAACAATAAATTACTGTTTCTAACGTCATCTCTAATTCCACAGCGTGATAATCAGGTATCCTACCATTGGCGTGTCAACATTTCGATCTCATACATATAGTCATTGTCGATATGCATTTGTTTTGGCAACTCTAATGTTATGACAAAGATATATATTCTTAGCAATAGGGAATTTTTCCAAAAAAGGAAGAGAAGTTTGTTGAAGAAGATTTACCTTTTTAAGGCCAGGTATGATGGCAGAGAGAGCAATGAAGTTCTGGCTAAGCTTCTGGCGCCGCTTTCTCTCTGCAATCACGTGTTCTTGCGTATGTAAAGTTGATCGACTCATTGCCCCATCTCTCTTCATCTCTTTTTGACAATCTCGGATCTCATGAGAACCTTCACAAATTAATTAAAACAAGACAGCTCTAAGCACCTTCATAAGTTAATTAAAAGCAAGCCTTTCTTGTTAACATCATACAGCATCCTGCCTCAGATCTAAATCTTTAGTCTAAACAAACAAAAGTGTTTAAAGTAAGTACCGTAATGCTGCTGTGATTCGACTGGGGACAGATCCAATCTCCCAAAAGATATCAACTGGGGACTTGACGATGGCGAGCACATCACTGTTCTCGGGGCTATGTTTGTTTCAGGCGAGCAAGTGTTGCTCCGGATCTCAGTCTTCAGCTTCTTCATTGGCCTCTCCATGATTGTCGGAGCAGCTTGGACCCGCGGATCCATGAGAGCTCGCATCGTTTCCGGATCCCACAGTGCATGAGGGGAGTCCATCTCTGAAGAGAAGAGGTTGAAGCCAAAATCGTCGAGAGGGAAATCGAAGGGGTTTGTCATCTGTTGAGGGTGATACATATTATGAAGCGGATCTTCTTTAACTGTGAAACCAAGTACAAATTAGATCTCGAAAAATTCATCAAGTCGACAAGAAAATCGATAGAGCCTGAGAGGAAAATCAAATGCTCCCATCTCAGGGAACAATTTGGGGGACAAGATCTCCATTGAAGCACTCTCTGGGGTTCCTAAGAAGTACGAACTTTGTTTTTTCCTTCTATTTTCTATAGATTTGGGTTGAAACCTCACAAGTGTGATTTAGAACCCCAGATAGAAAGCAAAAATTTCATCAGAAAAGTACGGGTGAACTACGACAGATGAATGTCAAACATTGGAGAGTTCTCTACTGTGCCCTTTTTCTTTTCCTCGTTGACGAACAACAAATTCAAATATCTTTGGAGAAGACAAGACCAGAGAGGGACATGAGAAGACACATTAGTCAGAAATCTCACCTGGAGCAGAGGAGTACTTTGAGAACTTTGCCTTTTCAAAGGTGGGCGTGAGGGAAGAAATGGTGCACTACCCTGTACTTAAAGGAGGAACCAAACGCGGTCTTCACTCTCCAGTGTGAAGCGAAGCATTCGCACGTGTCGAGCGTGTTAGAGGTTAGCCTCCTCCCTCTGTCTGTCTCTCTTTGTTCAGCCAACACTGTTTTAGTTTTTCCAAGTGTTCCCACATAATGCGCCTAGGACTTTATCTTTTTCCTTCGTCAACTTTAGCCCTCTCTCTCTCTCTCTCTCTCTCTACAATTTTAATATTTGGATATGATCCTCGAATGATGCCCATATCTTCATTCCCGGAAAACTAAAGCAAAATGGACATTCATGTCCCTGTTGCTTTTTTTCCCACTAAAATATTGTGCAAAGAAAATTTCGTCATTTGCTAGTGTCGTTTTCGAAACATTCATTTACTTCACAGCGTAAAAATCTGATATCAGAGATCTTGAACCTTTTTCCTTGGACCCTCAAAGAGAGTAATTTTAGACTTTTTACCATTATGTTCAAGGAATTATAATAATCATTTATGGACGATTTGAAAGGGGTTTTATATTCAAAAGAATTGTATAAGAGAACAATTGAGCCAGCTAGTCCGATACCATTAAGACAATAATTGGAGAGTGGATAATCTGTCCCTAAAAATCTTCGAAATGATCTGTCCAAACATTAGTTTTTATGCTCAAAACACTGGCAGCTTGTCATTTAGCTTGGAGATGTAACATTTATATGGACATATATAACTACTTTCTTTCCTGCTGTATAAAATAAAGAGGGCCTTCTGTCTTTAAGGGATAGTTAATACCCTAATTTCAGGGTATTATAATTCTCCAGGCCCTTAAATCTAGGTATTACTAGGTTTCTAAAAAATTCTTAATTACTTATTTTATGAATATTGTTTACATAACAAAATGCGTAAGTAAATTATTGTATCTTATCTTTCATGAGTTTCACTATTGAAATTGGATATTTTCTATACTAAGACAAAATTGCTAAAAAAAGATTAAATGTTGAAATATCTTTCTTTTTCCACTTTTATTTTATTTAATTTCTTTGATTAATTTTTCAAATGTCAATTTTCTTGCACGTATGTAAAGTTTGTGTACATTTACTAATATATTATAAAGCAAAGATGTCTTCATAAGTTTAAAGGATCTCGATCATTTAAGATGTCCTCAATTACTTATCATATAAATATATTTTACACATCATTGTATTGTGTAACTTTATGAATAATTTCTTTTCATCATTTGACGATTTAATTTTTTTTTAATAAAATAGTTTTGCTTAATCTTCCAAGTGTCAATTTTATGCACGCAATGTGTACGCATGTACTAGTACGCATACATATATGCTTCCAATGTACATACGTTTGTTCGATTAATAAACCCCCCATATTTAGCCCTAGAAAGCCCTTCAATAATTCTCTCGTTGAAAGTACTCCACGAATCGGAAAGATAGCAGATGGCGAAGGACGAAGGTTCTTGGAACCCGTCTCTATACCCACGTTTTTTCTGTTTCCCTTCGCATCCTATAATTAATTGACTGATGATAATCATATAAAGAGAATATAAATAAACAAAAGATTAATTAAATGATTTGAGCACGAGGACAATGTGGATTTAGAACCCTGCATTTCCTTGTACGGATTGTTGGGTTCGATTGGGACTCGATAGATGGGACAGGATGCACCTTCAGGCCACAAGCCGCTCGTGGACTCTGATGCGACGCTTACGCTGTCGTGCGCCACTGCATTTTTAAATATTTAGATTAATCCTCGACGTACGAATAGTAATACTGAAGATTTATAGGTAGTCTAACCAAAAAAATTGGATCTGTGATCGAGACGCAATGACAACGTGCTGGATCGCTATGTATGCCATTTTATAGACATTTATTATGTCGACTGTATATCATATTACATTTGATATGACCAAATCAAATGAAATGATAATTTTAATATATATATATATATATAATTTTTTTTTTTTTATGGATGAATGTGCGGAATTGAAATGAAATAAAAATTTGTGTGTTTGATTTTAAGAAAAAGACTGGTGTTACTTGAACGGGACAAAATTTTGGCAATACATTTAATGTTATTAATAAAAAATATATAAAGTTAATTTTTAAAATAAGTAAATTTTTAAATTTAATTATTGTGTAATAATTAACTTAATCAAGTGTACGTAATAATCATTTTTCCTTAACTAAATTAACTACCATAGTTTGAGATTAATTAGTATCCATAATTAATATAATTTCTTATGCAATTTCATCTTTTTTAACTATTTCATGAGAGATCTATGGGATAACATAATTTTGTTGTTGGCCGATTCAAATTACCATTTTATGTGATATTTGGCAATATGTAGTTTTCATTTATCTTATAGCAACAATGGACTTTTCATGAAACTTTTTTACGAAATTTTGATGTTGAATGTTTCCTTTGTATCTGCTGTATGCATTAGAGAGATTTTTTTTTCCAAATTGAGGGCTATCAAATTATAGTTGAAGTTCATGAGAGGTTTGAGGTATAGACATGATTGTTCTGTCAACCAATGTAAATTACCATTTCACCTATTCTTGGGTAACAGTCATTATTCATCTCATTAAAATTATGAAATCTTCATAAAATTTTGAATGAAATTCAATATGTCACTTTCAAATTTATTTTATATTATATAATTTTTTTTAATCGAATCCCCATATTGGTCAAGCAATTAGAAAGAACATATGCCACGATGGGACACATGTCCGAGCGCAAAAGAACCGACCAAGGATTACTTGCATTCACAAAGGTCCCCGTGATTCTTTGAATATCAACAAACAAATAAGCGAAAGTGCTTTATTCTTTCTAATAATTTTGTCTAGGATACTACCAAAAGAACAGCATCGAAAATATGAGTGCAAACTTTTTGAATATCAGCAAACAAATAAGTGTAAGTACTTTATTCTTTCTAATAATTTTGTCTAGGATACTACCAAAAGAACAGCATCGAAAATATGAATGCAAACTTTTGTTAATGCTTGTTTAGTATAATAAAATACACACGAGACACGCACGTAAATAACCGGTGAAGAATGGCAGCAATAACGACGACGGCAATGGCTACCGCGAAAGCCAAAGCTTCATGAGTTCTTCCAATGTGGCCGGTGGAGGCGGCGATGACGTAGATCAGCAAGGATAAAAAGAAAGGAGAGTGCTCATCAAGGACAGAAATTGGCGAATCGTGATCAGTGAAATTGAAGAGAGAGAGAGAGGGAGAGAAGAGGAGTGAAGATCGTGCAACCTGCCTTTTAACTTTACCATTTTGGTTGAAAGTAGATTCATAATAGACCCACTGAAACCTATTCTTTTGGGTTTCATTTTGACCCATATTTCAAATTTGAGGTGATCTATCTATAAACTACTTTACTCGCAAAGGCCTCACCACAAGTAGAGCAGGTGAGGGGCTTGCTTGCCCTAACCTGCCCGATGATGGTGCCATGATCGCCAACAAGGAGCGGTGGTGGCTGACACTTACCCTCACCTAGATCTGCCGAGGGAAAATAGTCCATGGCTCTTGTTGACAAAGGGCCGAGCTTGCAATCGCAACCACATCAAGTGACCAATAGTGGTGATCATCATTGACAGTATTGACAACCATTGTCGAGATGGCTTTGACGGTTTCTCTTCAACATTAGATTATGGTTTTTTTTTTTTTCGTTCTTTCTTTTTATTTAAAGTTTGTTACTTGATGATTTATTACCTTTATTAAATTAGTATCTAACTTCACTGAACACTATCTTGAATTGAATATAGCTTCATCCATTGAAACATGTGATTTTTTCTACAAAATATAACATACAAGAACTATAGGTTTTTTTTTTTTTTTTTCAAATTAACCTTAGTCTTTCTCTCCTAGTCATTTTCCTAGCGACCAAACCCAATCTTAGTATATCTATAAAATATGTGGAGAATTGGCGTAGTTCTTTTGGCTCGAAAAAGGAGCGGTAAGAGGTGACCAATGATGGCAATAACTGTTGGGCTTTAACCTAAGAGTTTGACACTTGTGACCAAATATTCGATTTACGAAGCTTAGAATTCTTTAGTGCGTAACGTCTAGATGGCAACCCATCACCGCAACCTCACCACAGCAACCTCACCACAGTACAAGTTAAAAAAATCACATCAACCCATCGTCACACTAATTTGATTTACATATTTCAATAGTGCAGATATACTAGACCTCTTCATCTTATTCAGGGAGCACTCTATATTCAAGGTAAGACTAGATGAAAGATACGAGAACTATTTTGCCGGTTTTGAATCCCACAATGAAATATCTTTCACCAAGTGTTATATTTTGGCTTTTATTAAAGAAAACTCAAGTTCTGTGTTAGCTTTGGATAGAGAGGGTCAAATGCGAACAAGATTATATCTATTATATGATTCTGAATTTAAAGAAGTTGCTTAATATGCTAAACATGAGCTTTATTCCGACAATAGTCAATATCAAAATCTAATCAACAGTGCCATCTCCCTTAAATATAATAATCAAAGCCCATTAAATTTAAAGTGGTTTATACACTATCGAAGATGATTTGACAACACTAGATATTAACAAAAGCATCCGGAAATCTAATCGATGATGCTGAATAATGGTGACAACATCTAGTAAATACTACTCCTAGATGAGTATGAGGACACAATTCCACTACTGGATAGTGGGTTAGCTTTGGAATTTAATCAACAACTAAGCTAGACTTAGTAGAGATAAAAGTAAGATAAAGTAATTTTGTGTGTTGTTCGAAAGGGGTCTTCTGTTAGATTGCTTATGGTATTTATAGGTTAATTTGATAACCGTCGATGCTCTATTGCTTCCTCCTCAAGAGCCACTCCATGTTCTATGTTGAACCACCTTATCCACATTTGGTTACTTTCTTACTTGTTCGACAATACTTGCACGGCTTGTCCAACAAGTATTAATTGCTCATCTTGAGTTTGGTGCCCTTTCAACCGTTCCCACTTGAATTTGCTGTCAATGTTATATCTTCAATAGTGCCTCTTGGCTTCGACACATGACAACCAACTGCTTCATCATAAAATTATGTATCTTTGCTTGTAGTCCATTGAAATCTAGCCTAAGGATTCTCAAAATCCTTGCCTATGACCACTATGGGCTGGGCCAATGTAAATCACAACCCACATGCGCCAACGGAGGTGATTTTAAAGGTTTCTACCCTAGTGACCAGCATGTGATTGCTGGGATATTTTTAGGCATCAACATTATCAAAATAATTATATGAATGGCACACATAACATGTATTGTTTGAAGTCTATGGACATGACTAAATCCATCGAACAAGTAGGTTGGGTCAAATGGTCCAACCCAAATAGACTTATTTAATATGTTTTTCTAGTGACTCTTACTTGAACCATACCCATATCCATACCCATACCTTGACTCAACTCATATTACTAAAATACTTCCACATTTAATCAAAATCTCGGAACACTCATGCCCAAATTAAGGTGAGAATGCGAGGTGAGTGAGTGCAAAATCAAATGAGGACGAGAGAGAATGAAAAGTGAGTCATAGAGGTTGGTTGGGTCAAAGTAAGTTGTAAATTCATTTATGATTCATTCAACACCCATATTATATTGGGCTTTATTGTTCTAAACTCATTTATGACCCATTTACTAAATATAACTAACTCTTATAACCATAGAGCCCATTATATAAGGGTTAAGAGAAGGGTTTATAACCATTTTGATAGATCTAGACATGACATTCTCAAACTGTCCATGAAGGATCATGAGGTGTTCATTGCGTAAATCAGTTCACAAATTCAACCATTCATGTAGAAACGGTTTCACTGGTATCATGAATATCCATCCATCACTTTTTGTCAATCTCATTTGCAGCGAATATGGCTCAAAATCAGCTGAACTTGAATTTTATACACAATAAGAAGATGGTCGACAATCGTTCAACTTACTTTGATTACAACAGATATGAACTGATGAATACAGAATGCTTCTGAGTAGAGCACAAGAGACAAAAAGACCGGACATTTAATCCAACCTGATGAGAGAAATTCCAATTTGTCTTTCTGAGGAAGACTCATTTCCACTGCAATTAGAGTGCAAGGAAGAGGCTTCATTGAAAAGTTATACCTCTAAAAAAAGATCCTTGAAAAAAATTGACTAAAAGTTTCCTATACAGCTTGTGGGTAAAATTTTAACATGGCCAAACACGTCGACCATGCGAAAAAGAAGAAGGAAAAACCCACTAGCAAAATAGAAACTCTTGGTCAAAACTAGACATTTCGTGCGCAAACTGGTGGTCTGGTGAAGAGAGACTCCAAGGTTTTCCCTTACAAGGTCCAAAATACACTATACTGGGGAAAAAAGAGTAGCCAACTCCCGAATGACGAAAGGAAAAATTAGAAAAGACTTTTAAAAATGAAAGAATGAAGACGATGTTGATAGATCATGCAATCTTGAGAAGAGTTTGGCGTAGATTGCTGACGATATCCTCAACTTTCGTGCAGAATCCAGCATTCATCTGAAAGGAAAAAAGGTTTCCGTTAATGAAAATTAAATTATTTTAGCCCGAACTTAATTCTCGGGAACAAAAGGTTACGTTAAGGAAAATGAACGATGATAAAGGTAATGCAGAATTCTTTCAATTAACTAATTTGCAAAATGCCCCCTCCACTTCACCTAGACAAAGACCAGATTGATTTGAACTACTCAAACCAATTTAATTGAAACTTCGAACCAACAGTGATTTCGTTAATACGCTGAAATATATGGTTTAAATATATTAGTTTGTAAGTATGTGCTTGTTTTGGAAACTTAAGCAAAAGTGTGAGCTTTTCTTGTCTATAATTATACCCTTGAAAGAAATAAGAGGAATGATGCAAGAACTTGAACTTACCTGAGCTACAATTGTCATATCGAGTATGGAACTCCCAAAAGGCAACACATTGCTGTTGAGAATAGATAGATTTAACTTCTCTATTTCGCTAAGTATTTCTGTTGTATATCCTTTTCGCTTCTCATGATGGATTCGGAAAAGGACATATTTATCCAAGACTCTAGCTTCAACCTCAGGGAGCTGTTGCTCAAATTGGTTATAGAAGTTATTGTCTAATGACTCATCATAGTTTGCTGAGACTTGAGACTTCTTTACAATCACAGCTGATTCCACGGTCTTGTTTGCTACCTCTGCCTCGAGTTTCTTGACGCGTTCTTGAAGCTGCTTCGTGTACTTGATTGCATCGCCAAGGATCGATGCTTTGTCCATCTGAAAAGCACAACAACACACAAAAATTGATTTGAGTATTGTGGTCGAGTAGCTACACCTTTCAAATTTGTCAATCTTGTAACTTTAAGGAAAACTAGTTATTTAATCTTGTTCATGATTTGGCCAAGGCAAACAAATCTTGTTCATTCTAGCTTTAATTGTTTCCTATGGGAGAGAAATACCGGGTAACGAACCAAAAGATCCACTCGACAGTATGACATGGAAGTGTAAGCTATCGTAAGCAAGTTAATAATGGATAGAGATATCTATAATTTGAATGGTAATCAATACTTATAGGAAAGTGAGACTCCTAGCGTACACCTCTTTCCTGTGTAAACATGTGAAGTGCGATTCAATGAGATGATCTTATGCAAGAAATGAAGTACTGTTCTATTGACAGTTTCATTAGATGTGGGGAAAATTGTGTTGTTGATATGATTGGATCTCTGAATTAAGATTCTTGGAAACCCAACTTTAGGGAATTCACAACAATGGCAAGTAACAATGAATCGGGACAAACAATTAATTACTGATTTCAAAATCATCTTTATTTTCACAGTGCGATAATCAGATTTCCTAAATTTGTGCCTCAACATTTTGATCATTGACATATATTCAATGTTGATAAGTTTTTGTTATGACACACCTCTAATGTTATGAAAAAAAAAATATATTCTTAGCAATAGGGAATTTTTTCAAAATAAAGAATGAAAAGAAGTACATCGAAGAAGATTTACCTTTTTAAGGCCAGGAATGATAGCAGAGAGAGCAATAAAGCTCTGACTAAGCTTCTGGCGCCGCTTCCTCTCTGCAATCACGTGTTCTTTTGTATGTACAGTTGGTCTACTCATTGCCCCAACTCTCTTCATCTCCTTTTGACAATCTTGGAGCTCACAAACACCTTCACAAATAAATTAAAAAAAGACCATTTTCAACTATACCATCATACAGCATACTACCTCAGATCTCAATCTTGCATCTAAATATACAAAAGATGTGCGAAGTAAGTACCGTAAAAATTTTGTGATTCAGGTGGGGACAAATCCGGGCTCCCAAAAGATATCAACTGGGGACTAGATGATGGTGAGGACGTCGCTGTTCTTGGGGCTTTGTATGTTTCGGGTGAGCAGGCGTTGCTCCAGATATCGGTCTTTGGCTTCTTCATCGGCCTCTCAATGGCTGCTGGAGCAGCTTCTACCAGCGGATCCATGGGACATTGCATCGTTTCTGGAACAAATGGTGCGCAAGGAGGGTACATTTCTGAAGAGAAAAGATTGAAGTCGAAATCGTCGAGAGGGAAATCGAAGGAGTTCATCATTTGTTGAGGGTGATACATATGATGAAAAGGATCTTCTGTTACCTGTGAAATCAAATACGAATTAGATCTTGTCAAGTCAACATAAAAATTGATAGGCTTACGAGGAAAATCAAATGCTTACTATCTCAGGGAAGAATTTGGGTGACAAGATCTCCATTGAAGCACTCTCTGGGATTCCTAAAAAGTATGAGCTTTCTACCTTCTTTTTTCTATAGATTTGGGTTGATGCGAAAGCTCACCAGTGTGATTTAGAACCTAAGATAGAATGCAAAAATTTCATCAGGAGAGTACGGTGGATCTATGACAGATGAAAGTCAGGCATGGAAAGTTCTCTTTTGTGCCCTTTTCCTTTCCCTTGTCGATGAACAATGAATTCAAATATGATTGAAGAACGAAAGACCAGAGGGACATGACATGAACCATGAGTCAGAAATCTCACCAGGAGCAGAGGGATGAGTGACAGCTTTGCCTTTTCAGAACTGGGCATGAGGAGGAACAGGTGCCTTTACTTATAGAAGAACCGAACGCGGTCTTCACACACCAGTGGGGAAGCAAGGCTTTCGCACGTGCCAGGCGTGTTAGCCTCCCTCTCTCTCTGTCCCACTTTGTTCAGCCATCACGCCTAGGGTTTTATCTTTTTCCTTCGGTCAACTTTAGCCCTCTCTCTCTCTCTCTCTCTCTCTCTCTCTACAATTTTAATATTCGGAATAATCCTCTGATGATTCCCATATCAACGTCTGGAGAAGAAAGAAAGAAAAAGCGGAAAAGAAACCCTTGTTTAACGTCTAAAATGGTCGGTCATGTCATATTTGTTTTTTTTTCCCACTAAAATATTATGCAAAGAAAATTTCGTCATGTGCTCGTGTCATAATCGAAATAAACGTTTACTTTTTTTTTTGCGTAAGAAATTTATTTCAAAGATCTTGAACATTTTTCTTGGTCGGTGAAAAAGACACTTTATTCAAACTTGTTACCATTATTTCAAGATATTATCGGTGATATTTTCTGACGATTCAAAAATGGATTTATATTTAAATAAACTGTATAAACAAACAATAGGGTTTACTAGAGAGGTTAATCTGTCTCTAAATCTTGAAATGATCTGTCCAAACATTAGTTTTTTGCTCAAAACCAAAAGCAAATTTTCATATAGCTAGGAGATGTAATATTTTTAATATCTACTTTCATGCCTATTTTATGTTCGACATCTATTATCATCCTTATGTTCAACATCTATACTAGTGTGTAATTGAAGAGGGTCTCTTATTTTCAAGGGATCTCCTTTATTATTTTCCCCCAGGTATTCTTAATTACTTATTTTACCAATATTATGTCCATAGAAAAATGCTTCAATAAATTATTATATCTTAACTTTCACTTGTTTTAATATTAAAATTGGATAACGTCTATCCTAAAACAATGTTTCTAATTCAAATATTGAATATCTTTCTCTTTCCACTTATACATTATTTTCAATAAATTTTCTGTTATTTTATTATTCAAGCATTTCAAACAAAAAACAAAAGTGATTTCGTTTAATTTTTGAAATGCCAATTTCTTACATGGCGCAACAAGTGAGTACATTCAATAATATTTTATAAAGCAAAGATGACTTCATACATTTGAAGGATCTCAATCATTGTTTATAACTATCCTCAATTACTAACTATATGGACATGTATATATGTAATTCCATTGTATTTTGTATCTTTAGGAACAATTTCTTTTCCATTATATGTTGATTCAAAATTTTCTAAGAAATAATTTTACTTAATCTTTTAAATATCAATTTCGTGCATGCGCACAATGTGTATGTATGTACGAATTTGCTACAAGGTATGTGTACATCTAATGTACAAATGTCAGTGATTCTCTCATTAAAAACTAAAAAGTAACTTCACAAATCGAAAGGATTGCAGATGATGAAAGACGCGGGTTCTTGGAACGCGTCTCTAAACCCACGTTTTACCTGTTTCCTGCCGTATTTTATAATTCATTGACTGGTGATGGTGCTATTGGGAAAATATAATTAAAAATGGATAAATTAAATGATTTGAGCACGAGGAAAATGTGGAGTCAAAACCCCGAAGGTTCTGCCCCATTTCCTGTACGGACTGTAGGTTTGGTTGGACCTGGACTAGACAGGGCAAAATGCAGCTGCAGCCCACTAAGCTGTTCGTTGTCGAGCCCCACTGAATTTTTAAATATTTAGATTAATCCTCGATCTACTAAGTTTATTGTTAAAGATTTATAGGTGGTCGTACCAAAAAAAAAAAAAAATGATCCATTGACGCCTGATAAAAACTTATCATATCACTAAATATCTCAATTTTATAAATGGATTTATACACCAACTTGAATGTATTATTTCATGTTTGATATGTCGAGTGGAATATAATAAGAATTCTGACATTTTTGTTTGGAAAATTGTGGGAATTAATTGAGATAAAAAATTTCGTATTTGATTGTGGAAAAACATTTGTTAGAATGGTCTAGAATGGGAGTTTTCTAATAAATTACAATATGATACTTGCTACAAAGCTTATTTAAAACAATGTAATTGTGATTTAGATTATAATACAAAAATATATATATTATAGTTTTTTATTAATAAAATTATTAAACTTAATATACATAATTAACTTAATGAAGTATACATAATTATCATTTATTCTTAATTCTATAAGATATTATAATTTGTGATTAATTAATATATGAAATTATGTTATTACGTTCCTTAATTATAAATAAACGTATATAAATGATTGAAATATAAAAATACCATAGTTAATAATTTTAAATGATCGTTTGTCAATAGGCAAAAATTATTTTATAAATAATTAACTATAGTCTATATGAATTATAGTAATCTAAAAATTATTTGTCGTGAAGAATAGGCAGGAATCATGAATTCATTGTTGACTGTGTTTATTCATCTTGTAAATAGTATGGACTCCTTATGAGATTTTTGGAACAAAAACTTGAGATTCAATATGTCACTTTTAAATTTTACTTTATACTATAGAAGTTGGTCCAATCATGTCCATCTATAACCCAACATGCCAATGAATGGGAACGGCCTCATTTCCATTTCAATGCTTTCATTCCTGAAAACCAAAAAAATGAAATCAGTAGGAGATTTGCAAAGATGAGGTTGGATTGAAAAGCAATTGGTCAAACAATTGGAAAGAACATGTGCCACGATGGGACACATGTCAAGAGCACTAAAAGGACCTTTTGCATTGACCAAGGTTTTCTTGCATTCACAAGGGCTCCACTTTTCTTTGAAGACATGGAGGTCAAGAAAGAAATATGTGAAAGTGCTTTGTTCTCTAATAATTTGTCGCTGGTTTGACTACCAAAAGATAGCATCTAATATGTGAATGCATATTTTTGGTACGGATTGTTTACTATTAGAAAAAAAAGCACCCGAGACACGCCCCTAAGTACCATTTAAAAAAAAAAAAAAAATTTTTCACATTTTTAACCAAAGTTACTAAATATTTATTATCATATCGATAATAACTTTATACTTTAGATGAAATGATTGAATTGCATAAAAAGTGAGAGAAATAGTGTAAGCGAGAGCATAAATTGATCAAAGGAATATTTTACTGAATTTTGAAAAGGGTTGGTTAAGAACAGCGATCCTACGAATTATGAGGTAATTTTATATTTTTAATTTGCCCAGTCTAAAGAGTCCACATATTAGAATTAATTGACCATCTAAATTTAGCCATATTACCTAACTTAACCGGTTTTTGGCCAACATGCTCTCACACTTTTGAAATATTCACTCGTGCGCTCAAACCTAATTGCCAAACTCTCCTCACAGAGAGAGATGTGAAACACATATTCGATTCACGCCGTGGTAACTACGATGCAAACCATTTGAGCTTTGGAGGTCGCCCAATGTTAGGCAACCTTCAATCTTGGTCATGGGTTATTGGAGGCCAAATACATACTTCTGATATCAATGGTGAACTAAGATTAGTGATGATGATCTTCATCGATATACACAAGAGAGAACATGTCATCCTTGAAAGACTTTATCGATTCATAAAATGCACAACGCACATATGGTATGTGAGTGATAATGGGTGGAAATTCCTAATGGAACCTTTCATTCCATTATCTCGCCATGACCATACCTTATGAGAGGTATTTGTATGAGGTTGTCATACCGTCCATTCTCAAAATTTGAGTAGTGGCATAACTATTGAGTATAAGGTTTTACACCCTCACAACTTTCAAAACTTATCAAACAACTTTGGCGGAAAAGCTCGCCCAAAGTAAAAAGAAAAACTATGATGTCTATTGTCATTGCAGCATTTGGCTCAGTAAACTTAAATAGTTCCTTTGAACTCGGCCAATCCATGTTTCAAGTAAGAGTCCTTGTAAAACTAATAGATAAACTTAAAAGGTGAACTCGCCTCCAATCCAAAAGATGGCCAGAGATAGTGAAAAATGGCGACAATCACAACAGTTCGAATTTAATTTCAACATTGCACAACAAATTTCAAAATGTCATCTCAACCAAACTGTAACCCCAAGTCAACTTCTACAAAATCTCACAATTCTCTAAAACACAATTTCATAGCTTAATAACCTTTAGAATTAATACAATAACCTAAAACCCGAACTGAATTGATCCAATCATATACATCTGTTAATTGTGTTTTTTTTCTTTTCCCTCATAAACAGTATGGACTTCTTATGAGATTTTTCGAACGAAAGCTTGGAATTCAATATGTATGTCACTTTAATTTATAATAAAAGTTGATCCAATCATGTCCATTCGTAACCCAACACACCAATAAATGGGAACGGTCTCATTTCAATTTCAACGCTTTCATTCCCGACAACCAAACGATGTAATCAATATGAGATCTGAAAGATTAGGTTGGATTGAAAAGCCATCGATCTTATCATGTGTAGGCCATTTGTCAAGCAATTGGAAAGAACATATGCCACGCCGGACACATGTCGAGCACTAAAGGACTTTTGCAGTGACCAAGGTTTTCTTGCATTCACAAAGGGCTCCACGCTTCTTTGAAGACATGGAAGTCAAGAGAGAAATAGGTGGAAATGCTTTGTTCTTCTAATAATTTGTCGAACTCTAAAAAATGTGAATGCATACTTTTGCTAAAGTTCTTTTTTTTTGGGGGTCAAAATACTTTTGCTGAAGTTTATTTAGTATAAAAAAAAAAGGAGACACGCATCTAAGTAACCATTAAAAAAAAAAAAAAAAACTGCTTTCACATTTTTTACCAAAGTTACTCCATATTTAGTATATTATCGATAATGACTTTATACTTTAGATGAAATGATTGAATTGCATTAAAAGTGAGTGAAACGGTGTAAAGGAGAGCATAAATCGATTAAAGGAATACTTTTCTTAAGGAATGTGAATTTTGGAAAGGGTTGGTTAAGAATAGTGAATTTTGGGGGTCAAAATACTTTTGCTGAAGTTTATTTAGTATAAAAAAAAAAGGAGACACGCATCTAAGTAACCATTAAAAAAAAAAAAACTGCTTTCACATTTTTTACCAAAGTTACTCCATATTTAGTATATTATCGATAATGACTTTATACTTTAGATGAAATGATTGAATTGCATTAAAAGTGAGTGAAACGGTGTAAAGAAGAGCATAAATCGATTAAAGGAATACTTTTCTTAAGGAATGTGAATTTTGGAAAGGGTTGGTTAAGAATAGTGATCCTACGAATTTATGAGGTAAATTTACATTTTTAATTTACCCAGTCTAAATAGTCCATATATTAGAATTAATCAAAGCATACAAATTTAGTCATATTACCTAGCTTAACCTGACTTTTGAAATATTCTCTTGAGCACTCAAATCCTAATTGTCAAAGTACAGAGAGAGAGGTCTAAATAGTCAACATATTAGAATTAATGAAAGCATCCAAATTTAGCCATATTACCTAACTTAACCTGACTTATGAAATCTTCTCTCGAGCCCTCAAACCCTAAAAACCCTAATTGTCAAAGTAGAGAGAGAGAGAGAGAGATCATGTTGTCCTAAAAGATGCACAATCCATGCATAATATGTGAGTAATAATAGGTAGAAAGTCCTAATGAAACCTTTCGTATCACTATTGCTATGACCATGCCTTATACCATGCATGATATGTGAGTAATAACGGGTAGAAAGTTCTAGTGAAAACTTTTATACCACTATCTTGCTATCACCTTACCTTATGATAGGTACTTGTTTGAGGTTGTCATGACATCTATTCTCGAAATTTGAGTAGTGACTTGATTGTTAAACATAACTAATCAAAAAACTTTGGTGGAAAAGCTCACCCAAAGCAACAAAACTACAAATGTCTGATGTATTGTGCCAAATGGTGCATCGAACTAAACAGTTCCTTTGAATTTTGCTTCAAGTTGGTCATGAGTCCTTGGAAAATTAAGTAGACACTTTTAAAAGGCGAACTTGCCTCCAACTCAAAAAAAAAATAAAAAAAAAGCCAGAGATAGGTGAAAATTAGTGCCAATCGCAATTGTTCAA
The DNA here is from genome assembly GCF_016545825.1 of Eucalyptus grandis. Taxonomy (NCBI): domain Eukaryota; kingdom Viridiplantae; phylum Streptophyta; class Magnoliopsida; order Myrtales; family Myrtaceae; genus Eucalyptus; species Eucalyptus grandis. Next base: position 31,982,480 of record NC_052619.1, read on the forward strand.
ATTTGATTTGGACGGTGCACAACAAAATTTCAGTCCCACAACGCTAAAGTTTCTTTACAACACGATTTTGTAGTTCAATGACCTTTAGAATAGATCCAGCAACCTAAAACCCGAACTGAATTGAAATTAATCCGGCGCGTTGAGTTCCGTCCCCTATGAGCTTGAGCCAAAGACCAATCTCTCCCTCGCGCGGTTTGCTTCTCTTTTCTGTTTTCCCCATCTTCTTTCTCTCTCGCTTCTCTACTCCTCTTTCCAGGTTAAACCAGCTGCAACAATTATACATAGGCTGAAGTTGGAGTTAGTTTTTTGGGGCTTCAAGATGTTAGCTCCATGGGCGTAAGAGATGAGAGCTGGGTTTCTTGGGTCCATATCCTTTTCTCTTGAGCCCATTTGTTCCATCACAGACGGTGTGAAAGAAATAAAAATACAAAAATGTCGTGATTTCATGGAGACAGCAAGGGCAACAAGCCTTTGGGAGCTAAAAGAGGAAAATAAAAAGGAATTCCGTTGCCGGGACTTGAACCCGGGTCTCTCGGGTGAGAGCCGAGTATCCTAACCAACTAGACTACAACGGATTTGTTTGTAATTCTGATAATATTTTTATTTATTCTTTAAATAATAAAGAATCTTTTTGAGCCAGATTTCTGCACATGTCACCGTAGAGGCGAATTTGTGTTACTATAGAAGATGCTCATCTGGGATCATGTTACAAAATGAGATGTATTTTGAGCCCATATTTTTGTGTCGTGTTTAGTTTCACTTGAAGAATTTTTTTTTCTTCCGATAAAGGTAATTATATAAATAGGGAAATGCAAAATACACATCAATCGGCTCCAAGAACTTTCACTCATACTACGAACATGCAAGATGAGTGGAAGGGAGCTCACTTGAAGAATTTTTTGCTAGTATAGTGGTCTTGAAATTAACAAGATAGGTAATACACGAGATAAAAGAGGAGTTAGGGTTCTCTACAGCTCCAAGATTGCTTTGTATTCAAAATGAACACACAAGTTCATTGTATTCATTGTTCTTCTACAAGGTTGCATCCAATCTCAAAAAGTTCTATTTGCTTTTAGTGAATAATAAACCTGATCTATAGTTTGTATATGTGGAAGGTGCTTACTTATTTATGCATGATCGGAAAAACCCTTATCAATCCATAAAATGCACAATCTTACACATGATATGTGAATAATAATGGGTGGAAAGTCTTAATGAAACCTTGCATCTTGCTATCTCACCATGACCATGCCATATGAGAGGCGTTTGTTTGAGGTTGTCATGGCATCTATTCTAAAAATTTGAGAAATGACATGGCTATTAATCATAAGGTTTTATTCCCAAAACTTCCAAAACTCATCAAACAACCTTAGTGGAAAGCTTGCTCAAAGCAAAAAGCTATGATTGTTAGTTGTACTGCAGCAACTTTAGTGTCGAATTCAAACGGTTCCTTTGAACTTTACTAACCCCCATTTCAAGTGGGTCTATAGTTCTTGGAAAAATAAGTAGACATACTTAAAAGGCAAACTCTACTCTAATCCAAAAGATGGCTTGAGATAAGCGCCAAACACAATATTCGAATTTGATTTCAAGAGTTCGCAATAAAATTTCAAAATGTCACATTAGTTTTGTTATAACCCCTAGTCAACTTTCATAAAATCTCATAATTTCACTACATTCTAAAATTTCTTTACAATATGATTTCATAGCTCAATAACCTTTAAAATCAGTCTAGGAACCTAAAATCCAAACTAAATTGCTTGAACTGAATTGAAAGTGCAGCTTAACTAATAAAATTTCATCAAACCAAATAAAGTAATGATTCAAATTCTTGTTGAGCGCCTTGAAATGACATTAATCCAACGCAATGAGTTATCCTTATGATGATATGAAAGGAAAATACAACAATGACCTATGAATATTAAGGCTTTTGCACTCGCCAAATGCAAAGAATCACGGTCAAGTCCGATAAATAGGAAAAACATAATCCGACACAACGAGTTGTCCTTCTGATGACATGAAAGGAAAATACAACAATGACCTATGAATATTAAAACTTTTGCACTTGACAAACGCAAAGAATCACGCTCAATTCCAATAAAAAGGTAAAAGATAAAAAATTCCGTTGCCGGGACTTGAACCCGGGTCTCTCGGGTGAGAGCCGAGTATCCTAACCAACTAGACTACAACGGATTTTTCTGGTGGACTAACATTCTTTATATTTATCTACTTTTTATGAAATTTCTCTCAATCTTCACAGCAAGTTCCTCCGACTTATTCGAGAGAGAGGGAGAGCGAGCGGTGAGAAGCCGGGGTCATAAAGCATCTAACTCGTCAGCCATCTTCTTTCACCCGTGAATAAATTTTCTATCTCACGTTTGAGTTAGATTTTCTGCATTTGTCGCTAAGAGGAGAACGAGGGTTACTATAGAAGATGCAAAGAAGATGCTTATCTGGGCAACAACGGTGAGTTGTATTCATAATCTTGGATCATGTTTAGTTCCACTTGAAGATTTTCTTGCCAGTGGAATGGTCTTGAAATTTACAATATTTGTAGGTGTGGAAGGTGCTTACTCGCTCACACATCCTTCGCAAAACAATGACAAAGATATGTGGTTAGATCGACTAAGCAATTCAAGAAAGTCCTCAAGGTAAAGAATCCCGGTGGTAAGAAAAACTTCAAGAAAGGTGAGTGGTCTACCGCGGGTCAAACAAAAATAGATGAGCTTAAATGTAGATACAGGAAAAGAACCAGAATAGATGGCCAAATTAGAGTCTCTAAGCATGATTTAACCACGGGTCAAGCAAGTTGAGCGGTCTACCACAGAGAAAATGAAAACTGCAAATGCAAGGATAAAGAAAGATAACCTTTTATTATCTGCAAGTGCTTAATGTTTCAATATAAATTAGGAGGATTACATTATTTTCTCACGTATTAGTATAAAATTCGAAATCGTATAAGATATCGAGAGATTGCAAAATAGGTTCCAGTGGAAATAGGGTTGACCTTGAAATCGAACTGGAAAAATAAGGTGAGTCGGGTACGGGTTTAATAGAAACATGGTAGGGTACATGGTCCAAAAAAGGAGAATTGGTTATAACATGATCGAGTACATGATCTACATCTAGACCCTACCCACCCTGGACCCAATCACCCCTAACAACAAAAGGTTTGGTGAGGACAACAAAAGCTCTGGTAAGACCTGTCAAAATGGTGGTTTGGGTCGGGTTGGGCTTGGGTCAAGTCATAAATGGTCCTATCCAAATCAACGCACTTAACCCGTTTATGATCCATTTATCGTAGTATAAAATTTTTGACCCACACCCGACTGCACTCCAAACCCGATTCATATCCGATCCATTTAACTAAACGTAAGAAAGTTTTTTATGATTTTTTTAAATGTCATTGTTAAATTAATTTTATGCAATACAAGTTTAATGGATAATTTTTATAATTTTTAAAATTTTAGTTTTAAAAAATCGAGTTTTTAATTTTTTTTTAATTTTTAATTTATAAAAATATAATTTTTAATTTTCTTTTTCTTTTCCTCTTCTTTAATCTACCGCCAACCACAACGATGGTTGACAACTGGCCATAGGAGAGCCTCAAGCTCATCGGGCTTGCCCGACAACAACGAGCTTGAGGCTCGCTAGATCGGCCTTGAGCCTTGCTTGGCTGGGCATCGGCCGTCATCGTGCTGGTCACCAGCAAGGAAGGAGGAAGAAGAAAGAAAGAAAAAAAAAAGGGAAAGGAAAAATATAAAGAAAAAGAAATTTAAAAAAAAAAAAAAAAGTTATAATTTTGATATTTATAAAAAATATTTTTATAAAGTTAAGGAGGGAAGAGAGAGATTGTGAAGCTTGGGTTGGAAATGGGTTCTAAGTCTAACTCATTTAAGACCCATTTATCTTAAAGCTTTCCATTTTAAAACTCATTTGACTAGTTTTTTCACGCATTTATGATCTAAATGGGTTATATATGGGTCTAAGACCCATTTTGATACCTCTACCAATAAGTACCCCAAAGAAGTAAGAAAAGATGGTGCACATAATAAAACAACAACCCACAACTGTTGCACTAAAACGTAATTAAAATTGATAGACAAGGTTGGAGGATATGCCTCACATGTAAAATCATTGATGGTTATTGGAGGATATGCCTCACAGGCCGTCTCGGATAACCAACTCAGCACACTACCCGGAGATTTGAAAGAAGTGGGATCATTGATGGTTATTGGAGATTAAACAACCTGGACTTTGAAAAGCAGCTCATTTCCGCCATAAATTCATCATGATCTAAGAGGTTGATATTTTCAACATACCAAAAGTCGTCAAGATGAGGACCAGTGAAGGTTTCCAGGATCGACATGCACATTCAAGAAAATCAAGAGACAAGAAGTAGCTTCATTAGCCAGGTATATTTTGTGGGTATAGAAAATTCCTAATGTCCTTTTGAAGGGCCAATATACGGTAATCTAAGATACTATTTTCTTTGATGTGCCAATTCTTGATGCAACATCTCTCAGCTCTCGTGGCAGAGAAGCGATCATGTTCGTCCTCCTTCGATCCTTTGAGAAAGGCAGTATGTTGACCCAAAACTTCATCCGCTCGAACCATCTTCGCATGCTTAACCTTTTGTTGATGGTGTACATCTGCCAGTCTCTTTTCGATCTCAGTCAATTGCTTTTCAAGAAGTGTTTCCTCCTCACCGAGATCAGCTATTTCATCTATCATAGTCCGTAAGGTGGCGTGACTTGTCCTTACGTCTTGACTGGCTTCCTCAATAGAGTGACTAGAGTTTGAATGACTTTCCTTTGAAATGGTCAGGGAAATGATCAATTCATGGTTGCGTTGATAAGTTTCCACCCCTGTAGAGAAACCATTCAGGAAATTCTGGACACTTTTCCTTGAGTTCGGGAGGTAAGGTAGAGCTGATGCTGTCTCCGCATAACTCTTCCGGAAGCCTGTCAAGGATTAGCCTATTATTCACAATCATTGGAAAGCCATCGCTCGAGAGATCGAGGAACTCAAGTAATCTCATCCTCACCCTCTCGATGATGGCTTCACGAGGGGATGGAATTTCAGAAGCTAAGTCGTTAGGATTAACAGCTAAAACTTGAGAAACTTCTTCCAACATATGCCTGGCTCTGACAAAAGAATCCGGAGAACCCTTATCACCAGCCTGATATGATTGCTGCATCAAAGAAGGAAATGATGATGGAGCGCTAGATGGATTTTCAGCAAGAGCAGAAGTTTATGGAAAACTACAAGTCGCTTCGGCAGCAGAACCAATATCTTTGCTTGGTTCACCAGAAAAGGACACCCTAAATTGACAACTTAATTGGAAGCAGATGACAGACTCGATAATGAAGCCTTCGTAACACCTAATTGAAAAAAAGATTTAATTGTGTGATAAGGTACATATAGATTGAGTAAGAGAAAGTAGGCAAACATTCCTTGCTCAGGTGCTGGAAGAACTAAGAGAGCAAGTTTAGTTGACAAAGGCTGCTGAGACATGTCAACGGGCACACTTAATGAGTCCTGGTTGTTGGTACTGATAGGCGTACCTATAGGTCAGCTAGGAATCGTGTTAATATCATATCAGAGAGATGGCCATCGATGTGTTAGGTAATACTCACCATACACTGCTAAAGGAATTAAAGATGGAACAAGTAGGGCATTCACAAAAGCAGGAGGGGAATTGCAACTTGACTCAATACTTACACCAGCACCACCAAGGGAAGCAATGGCAGGAGTAATCTGACATCTTGAGGCAAGAGAAGCACCCACGGACCCGGTGGTATCAAATCTTGCTGATGGGTCCAGACTTGCACCGATATGCGAGCTTTCTGATAAGATCAAGGAGCTTCTTTTTTCTTTCCTCCCCAAAAGTGCAATCGCATGCGCTTCTTCCGCATCTTGCAAAGCACGAAGGTCACTCAGTTGGAACCCCTTAGTGACTGGAGGAGTAAGCTTGGTTGGACGAGAATCAACTATCAAAAGCGAGAGCATATTTAGGGAAATCTAAGAGCAAGAGCAAGACAAGTAAAGCAAGACAACTACCTTTGGTTGATTTCCCTTCTGTATTCCTCTTTGAAAGTTTTAGAGAAGGCGGAGTTTGAAAAGCGATGTTGAAATATCACTTGAAAACATCCTTTCAATTTCTTTATTCGTCGAAGAATCCTGCTCCGGTGCTTTTCGATTGGATGGTTCTGTATGGTCCTTGGGATTGAAGGTCTTCTCCCCCTTTTTGTTGGCAGCTTTAAGTTTAGAATTACTACGAAGTGATTTCACTCGACTTGAAGTGGATTTAGTGCTTCTTTGTAAGGGGAGTCAAAGATTACAGAAACCCACCAAGTGGTCCATTCGGAGGTACAATCAGGAGTGGGAATACATCGATATCGGAGAAGTATCAAGTGTGCGTAATCTGGGTGATTTAGAATAACAGTTGAAAGGACTATTCTCCGAGGATTTGTATTTGTTCTTGTTCATGTAAGGAAATTCAAGAGAATATGGGATTGCCATCACCACAACTTACTTCAGACCAAATTGTCTTGCACAATACGCAGAGAGTATACTTCAAACCTGTGGTACGACTTTCCTTTCATCGATAGTCTTATAGGGAGGTCAATTGGGGCAGCACATTGAGCTGGAAATCAAAAGATTGTTTCCCAGGGAAAAGTCATAAAGAGTAGGGAAATCATGGCGAGTATAAAGAAAGAAAGAAAGAAAAATGAGGTGATTTAAAATTAATTAATTGCCGGAGGAGAAATCTGAAAGAGGAAACATTCGCCAAGACAGGCAAAGGAGAACGACTTAGAAGTCAGACAACTAATGGAATTAGGAAAATGAAGCTGGATGCCCAACTGATCACAATATGGCAAGACACGAGGTTCTTTCCAGAGCGCAAAGATGGAAAATGCACACTCTTAATAGTTCAGCACCTTAGAGCCCTCGTGGCTCATGAAAGGCCTAATTTGGTGCTCCTTATGGAAACCAAAAATAAAGAAAGCAAGGTTGATCGAGTAAGAAAGAGTTTGAACTTTAGAAACTCTAGTATCATCAATCCAGTCGGAATTGCAAGGGGTCTAATTCTTACGTGGGATGATCAAGTTCATGTGGAAATTCTGGCCAGCTATGGGGAGCTCATCGATGTCAAGTGCAAAATTCACAGCAGTGGTGATTTAATGAGAATATCCTTTTTACATGCATCTACTTCTTTCCAAGAGAGATTAAGCCTTTAGCAATTGCTCAGCTCAATTAATTCATCTAACAATCTCCCCTGGCTTTGTATGGGAGATTTTAATGAAATTCTTTATCTCTGGGAAAAGGCGGGCAAAAGAGAGGTAGATATATATAGAATGGTGGCTTTTCGTGAATTCCTAGACTCATGCTCTTCAATGGACTTGGACAGTAAGGGCTGCAAATTCACATGGACTAATAATCGAGAATGAGCTGACCTAGTGAAGAAGAGGCTAGACAGAGCATTGTGCAATTAGACATAGAATGGTGGCTTTTCGTGAATTCCTGAGCGCAGAGGTATTTGCCCTACCGGTGATAGGATCTGACCACAGCCCCTTACTTCTTACTTTGGAACCATCTCCAATGAAAAGAAAGAAAGCATTCAAATTCGAGGCATACTGGCTTGTAAAAACAGAATGTATAGAGGTAATCCAAGAGGCATGGGGGAAAATCAGCAACCACCAAGTAGATATTACTGGAAAAGTAAAGCAAGTTGTAGCCGACCTAGCTAAATGGAGTAGAAGAACATTCCAGCACGCACCTCGACAAATTGAAGCACTCAGAAGACGACTAACAGACTTGACTAATCAGGAGGAAGAGCCCTCAAATAGAGAAGAGTACAGAAATGTGGTCAGAAAAATAGAAGACCTCTGGAGACAAGAGGAGATGTATTGGTGCATGCGATCACGAATCACATGGATGAGATGGGGCGATCAAAACACAAAATTTTTCCACGCCACAACAGTTCAAAGAAGAATCATGAACAAAATCTCTATGCTACGGCTAGATGACACTACATGGAGTCGCGAGCCTATAACCATAAAGCATCATATAAGGGCCTTTTATCAAACATTATATACTACAGGGAGGAGAGGAATTATCAACCAATTCTTGATCAATGCACACAGCTAGTTACCGTTGAAATGAATGAGGGCCTAATCAAGTCTATCTCAGAAGAAAGAGTTTGAGAGGCAGTCTTCCAATTGAGAGCCACTAAAGCCCCAAGACCGGATGGACTTAATGGATTATTTTATCAAAGCCAATGGCCAGTGGTACGCGAAGACATTTTTTAAATGGTGGACTCCTTCTTCAGCCAAGGTACTCTCGATCTCGAGCTTAATAAAACCCATATCACTCTCATTCCCAAAGTAGCAAGCCCTGAAAGTATAACTCAATACAGGCCTATCAGTCTTTGCAACTTCAGTTATAAAATCATTGCCAAAGTTCTGGCCAACAGATTAAAACCCATTCTCCCGAACCTAATATCCCAAGAACAAAGTGCTTTTGTCAACGGCTGCCAAATCCAAGATAATATTTTTATAGTTCAAGAGATCCTTCACCAACTGAGGGTAATGAAACAGAAAAGACATTTTCATATAGTTCTTAAATTTGACATGCAAAAATCTTTTAATAGGGTGGAGTGGGATTTCCTATGTGATTATCTACTACAATTGGGATTCAATGAAAAATGGGTAGCCCTAATTAGACAATGCATCTCCTCAGTTTCTCGTAGTGTACAAGTAAATGAAGACCTATCCACTCCTTTTAAGCCATCCCAAGGTATCCATCAAGGAGATCCACTTTCCCCATATCTCTTCATCCTCATGGCCAATGCCCTATTAACCCTAATGAACAAAGCCATTGAAGACTAAACCATCAAAGGCATCCAACTAAACTCAACCTGCCCCACTTTGTCCCACCTCCTATTTGCTGATGATGCTATTTTCTTCCTCAAAAGTACAATTACTGAAGCACAAAACCTAACCAATATCCTTCACCGATACTGTTCTGCCTCGGGTCAAGCCATCAACCTTAACAAGGCAGGGCTTTTCTTTGGAAAGGGCTGTCCTCAACTCTTGAAATCAAACCTAGCAACTGAATTAAGAGTTCCTACCATGGAAAAACAGGTTCCTATCTTGGAATACCTTCCGATTGGGGCCAGACCAAAAAACAGATGTTCTCTTGGATCCTTGCCCGAGTAGACAAGAAATTGGAGGGCTGGAAAGAAAAACTAATCTCCAAAGCAGGGAAGGAGATACTTATCAAGACAGTGGTTTATCAAGACAGTGGTCCAAGCTTTGCCACAATACGCTATGTCTCTCTTCAAAATCCCAATCTCTATTTGTCGAGCGATAGAGCAACGGATATCAAACTTCTGGTGGAAACAAAACTCAGCCAAGAAAGGTGTTCACTGGAAGAATTAAGAATTTTTGAAAACACGAAAGGATGGTGGAGGCCTTAGTTTCAGAGATCTTATGGAATTCAACAAAGCATTGCTAGGAAAACAAGCATGGAGGTTAGCTCAAACACCAGATGCCTTATGGAGCAGGACTTTAAAGAGTTTATACTTTCCAAGAGATATTTCTGGAGTGCACAAAAAGGTTATCGCCTGTCTTAGGGATGGCAGAGCCTCTTGATGGCTAGGGAGGTGATTGAACCAGCAATTAAATGGGAGGTCGGAGATGGAGAGACTATTAGGATAAGTGAAGATCGATGGCTAACCTTGGGAAAGATTGGGGGCCCAACAAATAGAAACAATCCACAAAGAGTGGCTGAATTGATAGACCAAACAAACAGAGAATGGAATGTGCGGAAAGTGAATATGCTATTTGGTGAAGAGGTGGCTAACGAAATCTTAGCGACTCCTCTCAGTTTAACTCCAGAACCTGATAAGCTAATTTAGATGGCAAACAAATCAGGCTCCTACACAGTCAAAAGTAGCTATAATCGGCTCAAACATAAAACAGAGCATTCATCCACAACTCAACCTACTACTTCCTACCAGATTCCTAAATCATTATGGCATGAAATCTGGAAGCTCCCGATTTGCCCCAAAGTCAGATTTTTAGTCTGGAGCATGTGTAACAACGCCTTACCCACCAAAGAAAGCCTATTCAAGCGGAAGATGATACCTAACCCGAGATGTATAATCTGTCAGCAAAACCCAGAAACAGTGGAGCACCTATTTGCCTTATGCAGCTGGACAAAGGCTATTTGGTCAGACCCACAACTACAAATAAACACTTCCCCGATGAAGATTACCCGTATAGACAAATGGATTCGGGATATCCTTACCTCGGCGGCAGCACCTCAGGCCAAGGCCCTTTTTGCAGGCACACTATGGCAAATCTGGAAAGAAAGAAACGCCCTTATCTTCCAAGACCGTCGACCAAACCCCAGGTGGGCACTTGAAGATGCAACCTCCATGATGCTCTTGTACAAGAACTCGAAACCACCCATAACCACCCAGATCCGACGAACAGCAAAACCAACAAATCCCCAACCTGTAAAATCAACGTAGATAGTGCCTGGTGTTGCTCCACGATGACGGGCTCGGTAGCGAGGATTGTTCGAAATAGCAACGGTCTTCTCACCGATGGATTCATGAAGTCAATTCGTGCGACCTTAGTTCTCGTAGCCGAAACCCTAGCAGTAAGGGAGGCTTTACTCTGGTTGAACAATCGTGACAAAGAAAGCAACGCACAAATGGGTGAGTACTTCGGAAGTGAATAGGAGTTTCAGATCTCCTCAGATAATCTAGAAGCCGTGCAAAGCATCCTAGGCCAAAATGAAATTTCATGGGTGGCTTGATCCATCATTGAAGACTGCCGATTTCTCCTAAATCACGTGCCTCGCGTCAAATTGGCCCACAAGCCCAAAGGAGCCAATCGAGCAATTGACTGGGTTGCAAAGGCACACAAAGCAGCAAAACTCCCTCTCGACTGGATTACCTATCCCCGCACTCTCTTATGTTAATTTTATGTTTTGATGTTGAGATTTTGCGTTTTTCGGAGGTTGATTAAGTAATGACAGCTATATTTCCAACCAAAAAAAAAGAAGCAATCCAAGCTTGAAGAATCCAATATGAGCCAAAGAGAGCGTTAAATTATATCTCGAATTTGAGTCAATATACAATATACGATACCCATCTGTATAAAACATTTACATGCTGAGACGAGAAAGCACATCCGCGGAGCATTTAATCAGAAGTGGCGCGTGATAGGAGCCGAAAGGATCCAGCCCTAGATATCAGTTTCACGTTGGAAATGAAGGCCATGATCCATGGGTTGACTTTTGTGACCCTTCTCATTTGTCAGCATGAAATCATTATGAAGAGTGATCGTTCGAATTCTGCAACCTCATTAAATGCGTGCACATGGCCATGTGCACGCATGCCCATAGAAATTGGTGAGCACTTGCTGCTTTAGAAGCCTATCTTGTAGGCGCCGAATCCTCACTCTCTTCTTGGTCATCTTTTGTGGACTTCTTTTGTCTTTTTGTAGATAAACAAAGAAAGAGGGAAGGCAGAAGCTATTCTACTCGTGCCAGTGCATGATGGTCATACGCTCACAGGCCATCATTAATTGCATGGAGGCGCATGCTTTGAAGATCGGCACGGTGTTGACATTTCTGGAGTACAATTTTGTTTTGTTTTCTTCCCTTCCACCGATAAAAGGAGAGAGTTTCTGAGGACGAGGGAGTAGCGAGAGGAAAGAGCTCGAGAGAGAGCAAGAGGCTTGAGCTCAGAGAGGTTTGTGCAGAAGTCGAGTCCATTGAATTGAGCTGTTAAACACTGTGTATTAAGTATAAAGTAGGGTTATAAAACACTTGAGTGCATAAGTGGTTGTAATATTATAATTCTTTGATTTATAGTGAATTATTTTGCTGGCTTTTCCCGTGGACGTAAGTTTTGATATTCAGAACGAACTATGTAAATTTCTGATGTCCTTTTATTGTTCTTCGTTTTATTTCTGTAGATTTTTATAGCTTCTGACATAACTGCAATATTTCGATTCGCTTGGCTAATGAAGCATGAGTAAAACCCCTATATAAAATAGCAAGAACAAGTTAACCTAAGGCAAGTGGTGTGCCTGCTGCCAGCCTAGAATCAAAGGCCAAGAGGTCTTTCGATACTTTGAGTGTTGGATGGAAAAAGACAAATTTTGAAAGCGAAAAAAGTAAGAAGGCTGCATGTTCCTTGTCTGTGATCGACTCAGATTCCTGAAGAAACTTAGTCAAATCCCATACGCCGGAATACCATTGGGGACCTCAGCAGCCTTGAGAAGCTTAGTAGAACCGATATCCCTAACGGGTTTACTAATGGCAGGGAAGCCAGCTATGGTGTAAATATCCAACAAAGAAATAGACATGGGACCCTAAGGAAAGAAAAAGCAATTGGTCAACGGAGACCAAAAACTGATTGCGCGCCCAGGATACCTAAATCCAAGTCCCAATGGAAGCTGCTGAGTTGAAGAGTAGTCTCAATCTGGCCTTTTTCCAAGTAAGCTGAATCTGGTTATTGGCCTTCATTCGTAAATACCATTTATGAAAGTCAATCTCGAAAGAAGGAAAACTCCTGAATCAAGAGGGATCAGTAGTCCAGATTTCCACGATGTAGGCTTTTGAATCGGAACCAATTTTCCTTTTTTTTTTCTTTCTTTTCGAGGAAAGCAAAATTTAAGAGAGGGACTGATGTCCAATTGGCTTTAGAAACAAGGGCCAATAATAAGCCATTCAGGGTACTCATCAATCAGATTAAGAAGATGGAAACAACAGTTGTCAGAATGTTCATCTTCCTTTAGACTATTGAATCTAGGGATACAATCTGAGAAAAGATACTGATTAGGTTTGGGAGCCACTGAAAATAGCAAAGCCTGAGAATAAGGAAAATCCAAGAGTTCTGAAACATAGGGTTTAAGGATGAAGACAAAGAAGAGTAAAGGTCAAATCTTTCCGCGTATAAATATATTTTTTAGATAAGCAGAGACCTAAGAGATAGCGATCCAAAAAGATGCAGTTCATAATGGATATGATTCACAAATCATAGGCGATCAGGACAACATGTTGAAATATTAACGCTACCATGAGCTGGATGACTGTGCACGAAGCGCAAAGTGGCAAACAGACAATCCCCATGTCGAGATCACCTACGAGGGTAAAAGTGCACGATCAAGGTATTGTTTTAAAAAAAATCGAGATTTTTTTTTTCAATTCTTAAAAAATAGTCTACCTGACTTGCAAATGAGAACAAGCAATTGAATGGCACATAACAATCATGTGCATAGCGCATGGGTATCACTATAAGTGTGTCAACTCATCTACAAGTATATGGATCAACATATGTTGATTGAAATTGGCATTCATCAATGACACGTGTTCAATTATCGAAGTACGGCGATAGATAGTTAGTAGCTGCTAATACAAGCATTAGCAACGAATATTTATTAAAGGGATATTAAGAAGCTGCTTTGAAGTTTAAAATCGATGAAGTAATAATGGACACATTTTTGGCTGGAACAATTATCACTTGAAAGCAAGATCGTGGGATACCCATTGTCATGAGAAACCACATCATGGAATAGTTTACTCACAATCAGGAGAACCACTTGAGAATATGAATGTTAGACTTGTGGAAGTGTAGAAACGTGGAGGTAATTGACAGAAGTTATATAAGGAATTATAACCATTGAGAACCGTCAAAAGGCAATTATCATAAACCATTATAATTACCACCAGCCTCCCATCATAAAGCCCATGTAAAAATCAAGCCAAATGTTATCTTTCAATTACCTTTATCTTTCCTACACTATACTTTAAAATTCCCTAACTGTAGCTCTCAGATTCATGTCGTCAATTAAATTCTCATGTGTATCTTTGTCCTAAGTGCTGCGTCATTGATTAAATTCTGAGGTAATATCTTCATGTTCTTAAACTATGTTATTAATTAAATTCCAATTTAGTTTATTTACACTCTTTTACATTATCAAGTTTGTAATTTCCAAGCATTATCGCCGATGAGATTTTGGCTTGGTTTGGGATTGTACAATGATGTTTGAATTAGAGAAGTATTGACTCAAAGTATTGATTCCTTGTTGGAGGTTTATTTGTAAAAACAAACTAAGTGCATTTTCCTTGTCCCACATAGGAAAAGTGGGATGAAGTTGACCAATTAATAAGTGTGGGGTTTCTTTTGTATACCTAAAGAAATGATTGGGTGAGGCTAGACCCCACCATACCTGTGTGTGGGTGCATGATTATTTGGCGCACTTAGCACTTTGCGTGCCCGCGGTTTAATTAGCATTAACCCATTTGTTATTTTATTTTTTTTCTTTTGTACGGTTATGTTATTAATTTTAATCAATTCAAAGGTTGCTTTTTGTTTTGAGAATTTTCAGAAATTATTAAAAAAAATATTATTATTCCGAATTTTGTTTATGTCTTTTCAAGATAATCTTTGGAAAAGATACTCGTTTAGTTTACAACTTTTCCCGAAGGGTTGCATTTGTTCGTTTTTCAACTTCTTATGAATGGACGCCTTTGCTCAATTAGGCAATTTTCGAAAGGACACATTTGTTCATTATTTGCAATTTTTCACGAGAGGTGACCATTAGTAATTTTATGGAGCAAATAAATCCTTAAAGAAAATTATATCACGCCTTAGAAATTATTTTTAAAAAAATTATTATTATTCCGAATTTTGTTTGTGTCTTTTCAAGACAATCTTTGGAAAAGATACTCATTTAGTTTGCAACTTTTCCTGAAGGGTTGCATTTGCTTGTTTTTCAACTTATTCTTAATAGACGCCTTTGTTCAATTAGGTAATTTTCGAAAGGACACGTTTGTTCATTATTTGCAATTTTTCATGAAGAGGTGACCATTAGCAACTTTATGAGGCAAATAAATCCTTAAAAAAAAAAATGATATCACACCTTAAAGTCCGACTTGAGTATTATAAAAATTGGACTGCATTGTTCTACCCAATTCGAAGCTATATTTTTCCAACACTCCTTCCAATTGTGCTTGTAATATTCTTTGTCCGGTAGCACAGGACCTTGGTCTTCTTAAATAAAAGCCAAAGAACTACTTTTGATGAAAGATATTTGAATGTGGGAACAATTCCAATGAAACAATACTCCTCTTGCATACTTTTATTTCCATCGCGATCCTCATATAAATGCTGCCCAGAACCCCATGAGAAACTTATCTGTATACATAGAAAAATAATCATAATAGATGGCCAAATTAGAGTCTGAGGTCAAGCAAGATGGAGAGATCTACCATAAAGAAAATTGCAATAACAAGGATAAAGAAAATAACCCGATACTACCTGCAAGCAGTTTAAGAAAGGTGATAAGGGCAATCGAAACGAGACCAATATAGAAAAGAGGCCATGAAGGCAAGAGAAGTGACAATTATCCTCAATTCTTGCACTAAACGTCGTTAAATCTTGCACTAATGGATAATTACCACAGTAAGTAAGAAAACACAATGCACATAATAGTAAAATTACCCACAACTCTCGCAGTAATACGTAATGAAGACATCTCTAAGAAACAGACCATCGCAGATAACAATTTATTGCCTAACAAGCTGACCGTCTTGAAGATTAGTGGATGAACGTTGTCAGAGCACAGCGTAGTTTTTCAACAATCTCCTCAATTGCCGGGCAGTACTCATTTTCTATCTGCAAGTAATGTAGATGAAAAAGGTAAGATTTCTGTATAAAAATGAAGATCAAGTACTATAACTTTTGCTCCCCTCTCGACTCTAAATAAGGATATCATAATTTATACAGCAACATGCCAATAAATATAACATAAACACTACTAAGAGTGGATAGAACACACTCTAAATTTGCAAACATGTGATGTGTGATTTTTAATTGTTTCCTTTGGCATGTAAGTGGAAGCAGTAATCTTAGATCGTTTATTGTTATTTTAGATGTTAAAAACAAAATGTTAAAGCTTTTGTCATATGACGGTAAGTGAGCCACCGTATTAGCCAGATTAACGAACTTTTCAAAACCAAAATCAGAATTAAGAAGAAAGGGAAAACACTGGATAACCGTTGGTTTCCAAGAATATCAAACAGACAATATGCTCTCAAGAAAGTATCAGAATGCAAAATGGTCCGCAGTAGTAGGAAACTAGAAACTAGAAACTAGTTGAAGTTTTTAAAGACTACTTTTCATTAAAACAATTTGAAGAAATTGAAAATGATTACCTGGGCCACAATTGTGACATCCAAGAGTGAACTCCCAAATGTTAGGACGCTGATATTTAGAGTTGTCAAGTTCATGTCCTCCATTTGTTTCGTCACTTCCTTGATGCAACCCTCGTGCTTCTCGCACTGGACTTTGATCAAAACATTCTTCCCCGACACTCGTGCTTCGACCTCAGGTAGTTGCTGATCGATGATTGGGTTGTACTGCTTCTCTTCGGATGAAAAAGACACAAAGCCGCCGCCACGTTGGAGCGATGGGTTCTTAGTGAAGATCGCCGATTCCACGGTTCTTGTGACCGCCTCTTCCTCGAGAAACTTTGCACGTTCCTCGAGTTGTTTCAAGTACTTTATCGTATCTCCAAGGACAGAAGCCTTGTCCAGCTACACGGCCAGAAAAATTAATTATTTCAGCAGGAACAAGGAAGGTTATGATGTAATGAATTAGCGGACAACGCCACGTTTTTGTTCCCTAAGTTTTCCGGCGATTCACAAGAGCCCTTCTAGGCGGAACCTTTTTTATGGTGGCTATTTCAATAAGAAGTTGGTCTCAATTTCTAAACAATCCTCAAGCAAGTACCTGTACAAATCAGACTATTCTACCTAGAGGTCGAATTTAAGCTGTTTTGTCGACCTCTTCACCTCTAAAAAGATTTTGTTTTCCTCCATCATTAGTAGGGACTTGTTTTCTGATTGACGGGACTACTTTGATTAAAATGGAAAGAACGCTACAAGTACTCTATTGATCTCAAATCACTATCTAGCAATTATAAAATGTTATGCATGAAATATAACTTATGTGATTGATTGTCCTTCGATTGTCATAACAGTGAAAATTAAACATTAGAAGCGAAATTCAAGTTTGCTTTTGATTCATAATGACAAAACCAAGGATCTAAGTGTGTTAAGAAATTAGAAAAAGGTTTTCAACTACCGCTGGACAAGTTCAAAGCATAGCATCTATCAACATGTAATGGATATTGACTTATGTAGACTATACCTATCTAAATCAATTGATGATAGATGCATAGAACCTTATCCAATTTTGAATACGTGAATAGTTTTCGACACTATTTTATTATGAGAATAAATATCCAACCACCAACATTGTGCAAACATGTATAGAACAATCTAAATCAACTCAATCATTCTCAAGCTTGAGCGGTTGAGTGAAGTTTCAGAATGAATTCCAGCTAAAAATTACTTGACATTAGCAACCCTTTGCCCATATGTAGTTGGGTATTAATCTAGAGTGATAATCACGATTCACTTAGATTATCTATCACAGATTTACAATTTTCTCAATTTAAGTGCAAATTGTGTCGGTTTTAACTCTCTTTTTTCTCCTTTAAAGAACACACACAAGTTATTATGAATATAATGTTTGGAAACCAATTTAATTCATTAACCACAAAAACCCATAATCACAAGAATAGAGAAGCTCTTCTCCTCAAATTTTCGATCTCTTGATCTTTGGTCTTTCTCTCTCATGGAGTCCTCTCTCAATATTTGAAGTCAACAACTGCTTTTATCACTCTCTTTATATTTAGTCTGAGCTTTTTGCCTAGTATTAAACGTGAACATATTTAATTGATGAGACAAATGTGGTCTGGTAATATTTGAACCCAGGACCTTTAGCTCTGATATCTTGTAAAATTCTGTGAAATCATTGTCAAACTATTATAAAATCTTAAACTGTTAAATGAATGCGTGGTAAAATATTTAATTATTATAACAATTGGTATGCTACCCTCGATAAACATACACTAAAACAGTTATGTGTGTTGTCCAATGTCAATTTAAGTGAGAAGCATGTAAGGCCAGTGTCCAAGTACCCATTTGCCAATGCCGTCTATGAGAGCTTTGAGCATGGAGTCCCCATTGAAAAGCATAGGAAGTTCGTTTGATTTTATTCATGGTTTCATAGTTCCCAAATCTGCATACCCTCGATAAACGTTCAAAATGTGCATCTGATATGGATTAAGATTAGGTTTTTCTTGATGATGCACGGCTTTTTTATGTTAACTTCCCATATGAGGTAACGAGAAGACCTCTAGAAAACTTTTTTTTTACAGTATTTCATAAATTCAGGGTTTATCTATCTAAGGTGGGTTTCCTTAAATAGAAAGTAATTAGCATTTTCATTATTCATTATGCAAAGTCAAGCAATAAGCAACAAGCTCCTTCTTATTCAATAGTGAGGAAGATAAGTGTCTATACCATTGTTTGTCCTCCAACTAGTTAGTATAGCATGAGTGCTATAAACCTTTCATTTCTGTAGAGATATATCCTGTAAATACAAATATTAGCTTAATGTAACTTATTAATGTTCGGTCTAAGTTTGGACATAAAATTCTTCGAAACCCAATTATAATTTTCTCCAATGAAACCAAGATTGCGAGCAAACCCCAATAAAGATATATGATGGTGGAAAAAGAACAGATATCAAACCTTCACGAATTTTCACACAACAAGAATTCACTTAGAGTACCTTTGTAAGGCCAGGAATGATGGATGAAAGAGCAGTGAAGCGCTGGCTCATCTTCTCCCGGCGCTTCCTCTCTGCAATAATGTGTTCTTGCGCATGCAATGTTGTTCTGCTAAATGTACCACCACTACCACTTCTCTTCATCTTCTTACCTTCCCCATCTCGCAACTCATAGGTGCCTAAAAACCAATAATAACAATAACTTAAAGGGAAGAGGGAAAATTTTCATTTCCATCACACTACCAAATAACTGTTTCAGCCTTCAACAATTTGCCAGTCCACAAACCTCACTTACCGGGATATTGCTGAGACATGTTTGGGGACATGTTTGGGGATAGATCTGAGTTCTGAAACGATATAATTTGAGAATTTGACGGTAGAGGTGGTTTCATTTGGGGGTTATTGTGCTCAGTTGCGAAAGGGACATTGTGCGAGTGGCCAACATTTTGGATTTGATTTGACAAGGGCCACACCGAAGAAAATGAAGTAAATTGATTGGAGCCAGACTCGGCGGGAGAGTAACCCAAGGGATCCATTAGATATTGATCTGCGAAGGCCAGATCTTCCATTTCCCTGAGAAAATTCGACGAATGTTTTGAGCATTCAATCGGCCAAAAACTTTTAAGATTCTGCTGAAAAACACTGGGCACTATTACATAGCAAAATCAAAGAAACTCAATGTATCATAAAATATGATGCACAAAAAAAAATGTATCATAAAATACTTAATTATCAGAAATAAATTTTATCATCCAAACCACACATTTATGTGGCCAAAAGAAAAAGAAAGAAATCCCAAAAAAAATAAAAATGAAGATGAACTCCATTACGAAGTTTCTATTGTTCTCTGTTGTCTGGATCTCTTTCTTACAATAGAAAAACAGAAATTAAAAATGAAGGTTGAAACTTCTATTTTTCTTTGTTCTCTGGATCTCTTTCTTACTAGAAAAACAGAAATCCGAACATAAAATTGATAGATCCAAACCATTACCAACCTAAACTAGCAAAAGAATGGGAAAAAGAGAAGTGGGGTGGGGGAGGAGAGAAAGAGAGAGAGAGAGAGAGAGAGAGAGAGAGAGAGAGAGAGAGAGAGAGAGAGAGCATTGCATTTGTAGGACCTCAAGAATAATGCAACACAATGTAATGTCAGCAAGTAAACAGCCCACGAGTAAAAAGATTTTAAAGGGTTCATTTGTAAGTGAAGCGAAGCTCACCAACGAAGAAGGAAGAGTCGGCGAGGGTTTTTGTATTTTCTTGAAAAGCAGCGACCTATGAAGTTGCTGAGCTTTCTGTACCATGTCTTGTTTAAAGGGCACGCGCCAATTCTCTCTGCTATAAACAACTCACCACGAGGGCAACGCTCTCGCCAACCTTTCAAGGACAAAAAATAATCGCTTTACTTATCCCCACGCGTTCATTGAAATTTAATTCCATTTACTCAATTCTCAGACTCGTTGGAAGATGTTCATGGATTGGACCTAACAAATACTTTTCTCTTTTGCTTAAAATAGTTGGTCTAAATTACTATTATCTTTCAACGCAAATTGAACATGGATCACTAAGGTAGACTTATCAACCTTCTTGTCATTAGTATATTATTTTTTCAAGTATTTTTTATGACAAATTGAGTTTTCTTGAACCAAGAATATAGCCTCTTTTTTTTTTTTTTTTTTCAAAACTGCATTCATGTGTCGCAAAATATATAAATGATTACACTAAGTAGTCGATTGCACATGTCGAATATGGGAATATGTACTTGTTACATGGCAATGTTTGTCCTTGGTGGAGTGAGTTTCTTTGTGCGCATGAAGTCGCACTATTTGCCACTAACACCGCATCAGCCACGTGACCGGACCCATGATCTATGGCTAACGTCTGTTATGAAAAAATTCTCTCTCGGTGGATTTGGGGTTCTTTTATGGTCTATGGAAGAATCAATACCTTCATCATAATCGATATTTTTTCCTAATATATAAAATGGTTGTAACACAAAAACTTGAAAAGAATACGGATCAATGAGCAAGATTTTCTCTCATTTAATTGGATGGCCACCATATTCTCGAGTAGCCTGTCCTTGGGATTTACCGAAACCCCAGGTGGATTGATAAATGCATCAGTGTGAACTCCATTAGATTTTATCGCCGGGTGTATAAAGAAGCCCCTAGTTGACCGCATCTCAGAGAGAAGCACTCCGATTCTTTTTTTTTTTTTTTTTTTTTTGGGGGGGGGTGGGCTAAAGAGAGACTCAGTTAATTATTAATAAAATGACCGGATCCAATGGCTATCCAATCGCAAGATGATTATATTATTATATTACCCTTTTAATCCCAAGAAAAGAGAGATATTCAATAATCTCTTTACTATAACTTATCGTAAATGTATACACATGTCATAATTTTTAGGGAAATATACACTAGAAGTTTTAAAACTTATCGTGAAAATACAATTAAATCTTAATATTTTCAAAAAGTACAATTAAGTCAAAAATTTGTCATGAAAGTACAGTTGGGTCCTAATTTTTTTTATAAAAAAGTACAATCAAATCTTAAAACTTATCAAATCAATCAAATCAATTCCTTCTGCTAAAAATTTTGGGACTCGATTGTAATTTTTATAATAAATTTTAGGACTTGATTGAACTTTTCCATATACTTTCATAACAAGTTTTAGAACTTGATTGCACTTTCATGATAAATTTCAGAACTTGATTAAATTTTTTGAAAGTTTTATGATTTGATTGCATTTTCGTAATAAGTTCCGGGATTTGATTGCATTTTCATGACAAATTTTAAGACTTGATTAAAATTTTTGAAAATTTTAGGACTTGATTGCACTTTCGTGATAAGTTTTAGGACTTGATTACACTTTTAAAAGTTTTATGACTCAATTGCACTTTCGTCACAAATTTTAGGACTCCAAATTCATTTATCCCGAATTTTTATAGTAAAATGTCATGACATACAAAGGTATACATTCAAACCAGCATAATTCTCTCTATTTTGATCCAACAATCAATACATTCTGAAGCGACCGATCCTTGGATATTTACGAAACCTCTATTGGATGAAAGACACCAATCAGTGATAGAGATTGACAACATGAATACCAGCTCTCAACGTGTCTCTAAATAATTTCGTACACTATATTTTTTCTGCTTTTAGTAGTTTTGTTTAAATAGGGTACTTTCAATATAAAATTCCTAGTTACCCTACCACTCGGATATCGTTTAGATAGTGACAGCTTAAATATTCTATTGCAGGAGAAATATGAAGCTTCCATGAGAACTACAAGACCCCGCCATATGGAGCACGGGCAGATTTCTTTATGCTTTCTTTGGAAGTACATGAGGAGGAATTGGCATGGAGGAGAAAATTGATTTGATTCTCCTTCTATTTGATATGTAACATCGTCCAAAAGTCATAAACTCATTATACGGTGACCAATTTAATTTGGCCAATTTAATTTGGAAAATTGTTCAAGAAGTCCTAAACGTCTTGCACTTTTGTCAATTTAATTAGAAACCTTTCAATTTTGTTAACTCAGTTCTAAATAGTTTTATATTTTACCAATTGAATTCATACGGTCAATTTTGATCGAAATTCATTGACATTGATGTCATTCATCTTACATGGCATGATCAGTGCTAAAATATGTGAATTTTTTTCATAATATTTTAATAATTTTTCGAATTTTTTTTTTCTTTTTTTCCCCTATCTTCTTTCATTTCCAATGGCCGAGCAAGCGGGCTGCCCTCACTCACCATAGGCAAGGCTTGACCAAGTGAGGGCTCACCCTTGCCCACGTGAGACTCAAACAAGGCTGGCCTCACTAAGGCCAAGTAAGGCCGCCTTGGGTTGGGAGAAGGCTAGCCTCGCCGGGGCTCCCCCATGACTAGGTGAGATCTGATGAGGGTCAACCTTGCCTACGCTAGATCTAGCAAGATAGCCGTGGCTTGGGCAAGGCTAGTCGGTGGTTGGCCATCGGCGAAGGAAGAAGAAAGAAAAAAATAATAAAAAAATTCAAAAATACTAAAATATTATTAAAAAATGTCCATGTTATCGCCAACTATCCTACATGATACCATCGGCGACCACATCAACAAATCCAACCAAAGTTGACCAGATTAACTCAATTGGTAAAAAGTAATTGGCAAAAAGTGAAAAAGTTTAATATTAGATTGGCAAAAGTGCAATGGGACTTTTTGGACAATTTTCCCCAATTAGTCCTAGACATTTTGATGATTTTTAATGTAATTATTCTAGTCAATTTTGGCAAAAAAATTACTGATTTAGATGCTGACCACAATACGACTTGACACGCGCTAACGCGAAAGATTTTCACAGTATTTTTTTTTTTTAAATTCCTTTTCCTTTTTTTATTTAACCTTTTTTTTATAATTTTTTGCCTTTTTTTTTCTTTTCCTTTTCATTTGTGGCTAGTCTTAGTGATGACTACCAATCGACCACAAACGAGGGCCCAACCACAAGTGATGGTTTACAATAGGTGAGGGTGTCATGGTTAGGGGTGATCGGGTCTAAGGTGGGTAGAGTCTAGACTTGGACCCTGTACCCGACCTTGTTATAACCGGTTTCCTTTTTCTGGACCCTATACTTGATCTTGTTTGTATTGGATCCTATACCCGACCCACCCTGTTTTTCCGATCCGGTTCTAGGGTCAACCCTGTTTCCACTAACTTGTTTTGTAATCTCCCGATATCCTATACAATTTCGAATTTTATATTAATACGCGAGATAATAACATAATCCTCCTAATTTGTATTGAAACATTAAGCACTTATAATAAATAAATACATGAACCTTTTGACTAAACAGAAAATTAAGGATTCACATAGCTAATTATAATAAATAAAATCATAAGGCAAATAATTAGTAACAAACATGGGTCTAATATTAGTCTTATTCCCACAACTGCTACTTGAAGCTACTCATTTATGCAAGCATAACTCCTCTAGAGAAATTAGATGAGCCAATCCATGTGATACACAAGAATTTGGCAGCGACGAACATCGTCCATCCGTCAAACAGTACGAGAGGGAGTTGGTGAGCTATGTAACACGGACACTCTCCGGAAGCCTTCGTGTCGTGTCCGACACGCTCCGACATGTCCCGACACGCTCCGACACACAGTCAACAAGTGTTGAAAAATCCAACACGTGGCTTCATTCCCATGTGGCTCGCTCTGGTTGGGTTTATGTCTTCATTTTTCTTGAAAGGAATGCGAACAAAGAACTCTGAATTTTCCCATAAAGGATGGGAACACTTTTGGGCGAATTCTGTATGGGATTCTGAACACGATTCTAACAACTTCCAGATGGCTCTTCATCAACAGAGAATAAGGAAAAAAAGATGGAACTGTTTCCATCAAATTTGGCAAGGAAAAGGAAGAAAGTCCTTATATCTTCCAAACCCTTTTCATGATTGAACCATGTGTTCCTCAATCTATTTCCGAGCCAGATCCAAAAAAGCATATTCGACACTTCAATGGTGATGGACATCCTGTTCATTACTATAAAGATAATTATAGTCATTGTTTTTGGGATCCTTTCTGCCAATGTTCCTCTTGTATAAATTCTCCTGACGAGGTAGACCCTTTTGCAAGATCTCCACCTCAACGGAAAAGGCTAAAGGATAAAATGTACCAAAGGTACTTAGACGGAGATCCCTCCGTTGATACTCTTGGTGAATGTGACAAATATCAATTCATGGTTTCTTATGCACCATCTCCACCACCAGAATCCAGTACTACACCCCAAGCCTTACCATATCCACCAAAAACACCACCACCATCTCCTCCCCAGAAAAAGCAAGTCATCTCTCCATTTTATAAGCCAATCCTCAAGTGGGCTAAGAAGCACTCTTACCCCCTCAAAGTTCCGGAAGAAGCACCACCCACTTCTTCTATCGCTATGTTTCAGGATACTGACTTTCCTCCTCTTGTCAAGGAAAGTTCTAAACTCCCGTTCCTTGCTGCAGAAGAGTTTATTGATCCCCATGGCAGATACCGCAATGTTCCTAAAATCCCTACTCCCACTGATGTGGATGAACATGGGAGACAGAAGAAAACATCTGCCGCTGAAGCTATTCTAAATTGGCAGTCAGAAACTCTGTTGGTACAAAACAATGCCTTTAAGGCATTTGACTCCAAAATTGGAAATGTGCAACAAGATCTTCGAAGGTATGATGAAAGTACCAAGAAGATACTTTCTGAATTCCAAAAAAGGCTTCACGCATTGGAATCAGGACAACATCTTGGGTATCATTATCTTGAAAGTCCAAAACCAGAAATAGAGAAGCTCAAGAAGCAAATCCAGCTTCTTGAAGAAGGAAGGTTCAGACCGTTTGACCCATTGGCACCTCCAGTTAAAACCGGGTATTTACCCCCACCGCCACAAACATCCATTTTTGCCACTATTCCAATAGATCCTTACAGAAGAGAACCGGATATGGCAGACATACGAAGTCGCCTCAAAGCTCTGCAGAAGGAAAATGGGAAAGAAAAAATACCACCTACAGGATCAAGTTCCATTGTTATAAGAGAAAGGCCAGATAAGATGATGCTATCAAATCCATTAGAATCTTTTCTAAAGGATTTAGGCACCCAGGAACCTGACTCTGTCATCCAATAACCTGATCCTCCCATTCTAGAAAAAACAGACTCTGCTCCCAGTAGAGCATACTTCTCATGATACTGAATCAGAATCTTCAGTATCCATCTCCTCCTCTTCATCCTTCTCAATTCGTACAGTTGATACCCTCCCCCATTGCACCAGTTACTTCATCAATATTCATGGCTGACTCCCTAGATGATGATATGGAATCAAATTATTCTGACCCAGACATAGGCCAGACAAGCAATCCTGCTCAGCATGTGTCCATAGCATCAAAACAATTCTTCACCATTGATGATATTCCTTATCACAAATGGCCGATAAGGCTTGAAGAATTTCATACTTGGTTGAATACCCAGTCTATCACCAACCATGATATGAATGACGTTTTGTACAACTTTGTTACAAGATTCACAGGAAGCTTGAAGCTCAGTGGCAATCAATTACGAGAACAAGACCAGATTCATTTTCTGATGTCACCAAATTTCAGCCATGCCATCACTCTCTTATACCATGTCTTTGTGGGAGAACCCGGTGATCTCATAGAAATAAAAAGAAGAGAGTTTTTCGAAAGACGATGCTGCTCTCTCCAGAAGAAACATCTTGATAAGCATTATCGAATAATGCTTCAAATCTTTTATCAAGTCGGAGCAGATCCAAATCTGAAGCATGTTTTCCTTACTTCCATCCCGAAAGAACTATCCCAAATGGTTGAAAGATCGTTCTTTGGAAAACAAATGCGAGTACAAGATATTCCCTTGGGAGAAATACAGCAAGAAGTCCATCTATGCCTAGAAGAATTGTGCTTAAAGCGCCAGATGGTCCGTACTTACATCACAGACGACAAGTGTCACGCCCCGAACCTCGAGCGCGACAACATCCCACCATGGTCATTCCAATGCGACATTCCCAGGTAGTGTCGCCGACCCCATACATTTATTAATGCGCAAGCGGAACGTATTATAAAACCCCTGACAATAAAATACGAGATAGAAAAACAGGAAGCAAAACCACAACATAACACTTTCATAATTCAACAGAATTACAAACAGAGGTCTACAGCCAAAAGTCTTCAAAAGATCGGCTCTTAAAAATGAACTGTCCTACGACCTACAAGTCGTACACGCTCTCCAATCCTTATAACTTCATCTTTGCAACTCATCAAGGCCAACCAAAGCTATCTGGTCACTCCGTCCACTAGGGACCTGAAATTTTAATCCCACAACCGGGATGAGACGATGTCTCAACAAGTTCAACCCCCTAAACCCCTATTAGAAAGAAAATACGCCCCGGGTGGCCTAGCCACATCATATAGAAGACTTACCTCGCCTCAGCCTTCATCTGCAGGTTAGCACAATTTATATAATTCAACCACGTACAATTATGATAGCCAAACAACCGTGGCACAATCACATAATCAGAACAATTCAACCACTTGGATCGTCTCAGCGATCAATCGACTCGGCCGATTACATGTCATTCTAGCAAATCAATCATTGCTCTCAATCCCAGCCCTATAGGAAGGTTCAACAATCAGTGGCAATCACGGCCCCACTCGGCACAACCTTTAATTAGGTGGTCCATCACGACCTCACTGGGCACGACCTCTCATAGGTGGTTCATCACGGCCTCACTAGGCACGACCTTTCCTAGGTGGTACATCACGGCCTCATTGGGCACGACCTTTCCTAGGTGGTACATCACGGCCCTATTAGGCACGACCTCTCATAGGTGATCAATCACGGCCTCACTGGGCACGACCTCTCATAGGTGGTACATCACGGCCTCACTGGGCACGACCTCTCATAGGTGGTACATCACGGCCTCACTGGGTACGACCTTTCCTAGGTGGTACATCACGGCCTCACTAGGCACGACCTTTCCTAGGTGGTACATCACGGCCTCACTAGGCACGACCTTTCCTAGGTGGTACATCACGGCCAATCTCCCATCAATCAATCATCAAATTTAAATTCTAAATACACAGCAACGATCAGCACGAAATTCTGAGAGAATAAGGTTCCAACGAAATTTTCGGAATTTAATAAATAATTAAATTTAATCCGAAAATAATTAAATAATAATATTCATATTTTTCACGATCCACACTCAATTTATAATATCCAATCATCAATTTCAAAATCCGAATACACAAAACGATCGGCACGAAATTCTGAACAATCGGGATCAAAAATAATTTTTCCGTTTTTTTAAAAATAATATTTTAATAATTTCGGAATTAATATAATATTATAAATTTCCAGAATTTCGAAGCAATTAAATAATTCAAAATTAAAACCCTATTATGTCACATCAAGGCTTTATATTAAAAATAAACACATTTAACTTTAAACTAAACACACTTTAACTTAATTAAACATCTTAATATAATCCTCAACCAAATAAACTAATCTAACCACATAAACTTACTTAACTTAGACTAAGCACACTTAGGGCATCATTAACCATCTAATCAAGGTTTAGTGAGTTAAACTCACCGGATTAGCGGCCGAGGCGGACCAAAACGACGAGGACGACGCGATGATCGATTTTCCTCAAAGCGGGCCGAGCATCCGGGCTCGGGAAGGCGGCCAAAACGGCCCACGAAGGGGCTGCCATACCCATTTTCTTCTTCTCTGTTTGCTGCTGGTTGGGGGCGAAGGAGGGCAGATCTGGGGCTGGTTGGGGTCGGGAGTGGGCGGAGGAGCTACGGCGGTGGTTGGCGGCGACGAACGGCGGTGCACGGCGGCGACAAACGAGCTCCGGCAGCTCTTGCGCGAGCTGAACAGCAGCTCGGGACGACGAGCTGGGCGAAGCGGGCGGAGCGGCGCGCGGGCGCGGGCTTCGCGCGGACGACGGTGGTAGCGGCGAGCTTCGGCGACGGCGGCCGACGGCGATTCGGCTGGGCTACAGCCAGCTTCGACACCTCCTCAGATCTTCTGGGTTTTCAAGTAGAAACCGGAGCCGGAGAAGAGAGGAGAGAGGGCGACGGTGGTGCGGCCGGTGGTGCGGGCGGACGGCGAGCAGCTTGGCGGTGCAAACGGCGGCGACGAGCGGCGGAGGGGGCGTGCGTGCGGGCTGGCGAGCTGCTGGTTCTCCGTCGGTTTTCCCCTCCCCACGTCCAAGAACTTCCAAGGTTGAAGATGAAGATGGAGAGAGAGAGAGAGAGAGAGAGAGAGAGAGAGATGGGACCATCCCTTTTCTTTTCCTTTTTCCTTTAATCCCACAAAAGTGGCCCACCATGACCTCATGGATGATGTCATACCTCACTATCTCTAAACCTCCCACAACATTTTCCAATGGTTGCAATTTCATTTTCCGCCGGGGTCCAATTCTTGTACATCTAATTTCTTCAATTCTCATCAATTCTCTTCCAATTGAATCCAATTGAAGTCCATAAAATTAATCCAATGTCACCACACTTTAATTCACATTTTCACTTGTCTATAGAACCAACTTAAGTCCCAAAAGCGCGACCAAAAGCGGGCCTACTAATTTCTCGAGCCAAAATAGCCATTCTCTAATTTAATTTCTGAAAAATTCTGATTACATGAAAAATCTTCCAAAGATGAATTAATGATCTTAAAATAATTCGTGACACACCCAGACTTCCAATTTCTGAATTTTGGCTCAATTTCACGGTTAATTTCACTTTGACACAATACTAGCATGGCCCAACCTACCGGGTAGCCTTTAGAGATTTTTATGCATTTGACCTGTGGTTGATCATCTCAAGCCACAATGTACATCTTTGAAACATTGGCGACTTTCGGTTGTCGGGGTAATCTCAAGGTTTCAAATACTAACACAGGGTACCCAATCGATAGAAAAGTCGGTCCAGTACCGATCGACCAGAATTGTGCGATCTGGTGGAATCACCCACACTTGATCACATGCCTCTGTCGAGTCGACCTATCTCCGATCTCTAATCGATTTTAATTGTGCCGTAATGACCCTTGCAGACTAGCTCGGTCGAAAGGTCACTTCCTGGTCAAATTCTCGAGTCTGATGCATTAGAAACTCTTAACGACTTCACTCGATAGACTAGTTTTTTTTTTTTTTTCACATGAGTGGCCAACTCAAGGAAAAGAACTATATGCGTGCCAACGAAATGCCCGTCTCAATTTATTGAAAATAGAATCGGAAAATCGGGATGTCACAACAAGCGTCTTGAATCAGCTTGCTCCCGCCAGGAGCTGAAAATTAAATGCTCCAAGAAAGACTGTGATGGTACATGTGGCAAGTATTCTTGGAAGAAGAAACACTATAAGTTTTGGATAAAGAAATCCAAACATGGCTCCAAGCACTTCGAAAAAAAGAAGAAATGGCGATACCTACGCAAAGGAAGGATCGCACAAGCCACAAGAAATCAAACCGTTGCTACATTTGCAATCAGAAAGGACATTTTGCCAAAAACTGTCCTCAAGCAAGAAAAGGTCAGAATTATCTAATTCATCACATTGAGAATGAAATAGGCATCTCTCTTGAAAATGATGATATTGAATCATTATTCTTTGCTGATGAAGAGCCATCTGAACAAACTCTTTGTGACATTCCCTCTTACCAAACTTCCAGTGAAACCGAGTCAGACTCAGAGTCTGAAGATATTTTCCATATATCCCCATCATCCTCAGAACCAAACCTTGACATATTTTCAAGTCAAACTCACTGTCCCCATTTCCTGGTAAAAATCCTCACTTCAAAGTTTGTCAAACCCATCACTATTATTGCTCTCATTGATACAGGAGCAAGTTGCTCAATATTAGACACCAAGGTTCTTCCTGAAGAATTCTGGACTCCTTACATCCGATATTTCAATTCTGCTTCAGGAGATACTTTCTCCACAAATGTCAGAACCACGCCTGTAACTATCCAGTTCTTCCCTCAGTGCTCTATAACGGCAACAATCTTTGGATCAGACCTTCCCAATAAAGATCTGATAATTGGGTGGACATCATGACTCAAATCGCTCAGCTTTGCATCATTCCTGAAAAATGTCTTAGATATAAAGATCAATTCTCTGAGTTCGTCAATATTCAGAGACTCTTTTCCATTCAGATAAGTCTACTAGATCCAATTATGCAATAGTTGTTAGAATTGTGTTCAGAATCCCATGCAGAATTTGCCCAAAAGTGTTCCCATCCTTTATGGGAAAATCCAGAGTTCTTTGTTCACCTTCCTTTCAAGAAAAATGAAGACATAAACCCAACCAGGGCGAGCCACATGGGAATGAAGCCAGAACATTTGGCTCTAGCTCAAAGGGAATGCTCGGAACTATTGCAACAAGGCCTTATTGAAATCTCCAACTCACAATGGACTTGTGAAGCCTTTTATCTCAATAAACGCGCCGAGCAAAACAGAGGAAAAATGAGATTGGTAATTAACTATCAACCTCTCAATCTTTTCTTCCAAGATGATAAGTTCCCTTTACCATCCAAAGATTCTCTCTTTAGTGGTCTAACCAAGGCCCACATCTATTCCAAATTCTACCTCAAAGCCGGATTTTGGCAATTAGGCATCCATCCTGAAAACAAATCCAAAATAGGATTCTGTATCCCAAACCAGCACTTCCAATGGAAAGTTCTTCCTTTTGGCTTAAAGGTAGCACCATCCCTTTTCCAAAAGGCCATGTGTCGCATCTTCCAACCAATCCTATCAAGTGCAGCCGTATACATTGACGATATTCTGCTCTGAGTCTGATGAGCAGTCACTGCTATCGCTCCTTGAGCGGTTTGCGAAATCGTGAAAAAGCATGGTATTATGCTCTCTCAAAGGAAGATGAATATTGCCCAAACAGAAATCGAATTTCTTGGTATGCACCTTAACAAAGGCGTTGACGCCTAAAATTAGTTAGGTTTTATTTAGCTTTATTTAACTTTATTTTATTTTATTTTATCTTTTTCGGATAATAAATAAACAAATAACAAAAGAAAAAACAGAAAAACAGAAAAACAGAAAAAGCAGAAAAAGCAGCCCTCGCATGGGCCCTCGGCCCATTTCCGCCTCGGCCCGACCCCGCCAGGTCGTCTCCTTCCTCGTGCCTCTGCGAGCACTCGCGGGGGCACGACGAAGGAAGGGGATGGACGGACGGCGATGGGACGCGGAGCGAGGGGGGCGGGCGGGTGTCGGATGGGGCGCCGGTTCGGCGGCAAAGGCCGTGGCAACCGACGGTCGAGCTCCGTCGACTGGCCACCCCTCGGCCTATAAATAGGCCCTCCATCCCCGACGAAGAGGACAGACAGAGCGGACACATAGAGAGAGAGAGAGGCCAGCCAAGGCTTGGGGTCCCCTGAGAGACTTCGGGGAGCTCGAGTTCAGGCCGGCCGTGGTGTGGTGAGCTCGGAGGGGTCCCCGAGAGACTTCGGGGAGCTTGACGAGCGAACCCGAGGGAGAGAGAGAGTGTTCCGGCGAGATCCGACCAAGACCGAGCCTCGCCGTCACCGTCGTCGCTCGCCGTTTCTCCACCATCGCAACCGCCCTCCTACCGTTGCCGTCCCCGTTCGAGAGAAGGTAAAAAAGTGTCGCCGTTCCGTTGCCGTCGCCGATGTCGCCATTCGTCGTCGCCACCGCCGTAGTCGCCGTCGCCGACAAGCATCCCGGTTTCCCCCTCGGCGCCGCGGGTTTGCGATTTTCGGGTCTCGAAACCGGGTAGGGTTTCACGAGATTCGGGGCGGCGGGAGTCGGGTCGCGAATCGGAGCCGGGTCGGGTAGGTTTCGCGGGGAGCGGGTCGCGAGGTCGGATCGGATCCGGGTCGTCGGGCCGGGCCGGGCGTCCCCGAACGCCCGGCCACGGAGTCGTTTTAATGTGATAAAAAAAAAAAAAAAAAATGAAAAGTCCGCATTTGGGTCGGCCGGCCGGGTCGGACCCAACCCGTGGATCCGACCCGGGTCGGTTTTGTTTTATTATTTTAATATAAAATAATATTCTAATAAATAATAAATAAATATTTTATTTTAAAGTGTTTTATTTTCAAAAAGTATTAAAAAATGTTTTAATTTCTAGAAAATCGAAAAATATTTTTAAAAATGTCGAAAAATTTTTATTTTCTAAAAAATCGAGAAAAATCAAAAATAATTTATTTTCCAAAAATATTTTGAAAAATATTAAAAAATATTTTATTTTCCGAAAAAAAAAATAAAAAATATTCCATATTTTCCAAAAATGCCAAAAATTCAAAAAAAGCCAAAAATTCATGAAAAAGCCAAAAAAAATTTAGAAAAAGCCAAAAAGACATGTATTTTTCCAAAAAAAAAATCCAAAAATCCTTTTTATGTCCAAAAATGAGAAAAAGACTCAAAAATGTTTTACCTCCCGAAAATGCATGGAAAATCCCTCGAATATCCAAAAAGCCTTAGGGTTTAAACAAGATTAGGTACCGAAAGGGCATTAGTGATTAGCTAGTGTAATCAAGTCCCCGATCCTAATTTCTCTGGTTGCGCAGGAGTGAGTATTTCTCCCGATACTTCACTTGGGTTTCTAATCAACTCACCCCAAATCGATTAGTGGCGACTCCATTTTAAAAATTGATTTACAGGTTAAAAACTTGAACCATTAAGTCGTGAATTGGTGGACTTGGGAGAGTCCGGGCTTAATAAATTCAGCCGAGCCATTAGCCTCCTTAGGCGCTCGTACCCGATTGCGGGCGCCGAAAAAAAGAGGTCGCGATAGCTTGGCGACTCCGCTGGGGACAATTTTGAAGACTTAGGCCGTTTTTATCTTTGTTTAAATGCTTTGCTGACTTGGATTTTTTTCTTTTGTGCAGGGTAATAGCTTAAAGTTTTTTTTATTCTGTGAAAATAAAATGTTTTGTGATGATAAACTGCTGTGCATCCTTAAATGTTTTAGCACTACACATGACACACACAACCCGGCCGCCGAACCTGGGCCGCCATAGGATTTCTAGGATGGTGTTAAGAAAGATACGACCTCGAACGCGAGACTGCGATGTAGAGGTTGCCTTTCTTTTCCCCGAATTTCTTAGCCGAGGTTAGGAGGGTATGCTGCTAACGCGAGACTGCGACGGGCGGATATCTTTTTAATCTCACCAAACCTTCTCAGTTAGAAATCGAGCCGCACATATCATGCGCATGTCTATGTGATTGCCATCAATTTTCTCATGTGAAGTAAGTTTTTATGTCGTGTACTTTGTAATTTACTTACCTTCCTGTATATATCGAGTAGTCCATGATTAGTGTAGGATTTAATATCACAGTCATTTAAATTTGAAAGTAATTGTTATAAAGTTAAAAAAAAAAAAAACTTTTGCAAAAAAAAATTACTTTCAGTTGATGTTTTTATTCTCAAGCATGTTACAAAATTCTTTTCCGCAAGAATTTTCATTTGCCTCAAAAAAGGGGATAGAAATCTTTTTCAAAATTTGTTGCAACTCATGCTTTCTTCGCCTTTCAAATTGAATATCTTTTTAGCTCATGTTAATATGTCACATGCCCTTTTTCAGTCCATGTTTAGGAAATCCTCTACCTTTTCATGAATAAACAAAAATAGTAGGATTAGGTTGTCATCATGGACTGACTCCCTATTTACGCCTTGTATTCACACACGCTTGTTTACTCATGACCAGGTAATTACGAACGTCAACGTTCGCCGATCCGCACTCGTTCAAAAGCAAGAGCAAGAATGGCCGAAGAAAATGTACCAAGCCGTATTGCGGTCATGGAAAGTGAAATGAAGCAAGTCTTCAATGTGCTTCAACAACTTTCAAAGCAGATAGACTCCATCCAGCGCAAACTCACTCCCGCCCCGGCCTCAATCGAGGTATTGTTGCCACAATCATCTACTAGGGGTGATCAAGGTGGAGATACCGACGATAACATGCCCGAATTGGAGGATGATTCGCACCCAACCATGATCGAGAAAGCTAGGCCAGACAGTTTCTCTAAAACTGAGCATGACAAACGCCTCGAAAAGCTTGAGGAGAAGCTGAAACAACTGCAAGGCCTCCAAGATCCTACTTTGACGGACCTCTCCATTTATTCCAATGTCAAAATGCCGGAAAAATTCAAAATGCCTGAGTTTGAGAAGTACGATGGCACGACTTGTCCTAGGGCTCATTTGCAAATGTACTTGGTTCGAATGACCCAATACGTTAATAATGCACCATTAATGATCCAGTTGTTCCAATCAAGTCTAATAGGCCCTGCCCTGAGATGGTACATTACAAAGAACATGAATCTCCTCGAAACATGGAGCGAAGTGAGTGAGGCATTCCTCAAGCAGTATAAGTTCATAATGGATATTACCCCTTCTCGTGAGGATCTTGAGCGTACCGAAAAGAAAAAGCATGAATCGTTCAAAGAATATACTATCAGATGGAGGAATCTGGCCGCCCAAATTAGTCCTGAACCAACCGATTTCGAGCTGAGAAAGATGTTTATCAAAACCCTCCCTTACGAGTACCGCAATCGAATGGTAACCACGATCGCCGAATCATTTAATCAACTCATTCCAATAGGGGAGCAAATCGAGATAGGGTTGAGGGATGGTTGGTTCACTGAACCTGCATCCACGGGCAAGTTCAGCATGAAGAAAGATAAAGAACCCCTGGTAGATGTCAATGCGACCTACAATCATTCTCCAACAATTCAGACAAGTGCAAGTCAGCAACAGACCACCAGCCATCAATCGCCCCAGCGTTACAGTAACAAGAGACAATTTACTCCTCTTCCTGGATCTCCGTCACAGGTATTGGCAATCCTCCGAGAGAAGAACCTCCTTTCGATTGAGCCAAAGCGACCCAACGTTGAAAGTTTTTCCAACTATGACCCGTCAAAGATATGCGACTATCACATGGAAGAAGTGGGGCATTCGACGATGAGTGTTTCGCCCTCAAAAGTCGAATCCAAACCTGTTAGACACTAAAGCTTTCTCATTCCAGAGCAATTCGCTCCCTGATCACACCGACAAAGTAAATGTGGTATTCAATTCTGAAGACAGTGAGAGCAAAAATGTCGAATCGCATACTGTTGACATTCATCAAGGGCTGGTGAAGGCCGGGCATTATTCAGGCAATGAAGTGCCACCCTTAGCAACAGAGAAAGAAGGGCCAGATGACATGACCACCATGTTTGGAGACCTTTTCATAGACACCATCAATGAAGGACCGTAAAGGGAAATGGGTGCAAACCCGCTCGAGTAGAACCCTTTTTAATTTCCTTTCGTATTCCCCTACGTGGGAACTCGTACCTCTTTCTTAAGTCTGGCTTGTTTTTATTTTCAACATCAGTTCCACTTGAGGAACTAACTTTTGAAAACACTTTTCCAAAATGTAAATCCACCTATTAAATAAAGTTGAAAATATTTTGAGAGCATGAGGCGGTATCCCAAACCAGCCCGGTGATGCTATCCAACCATGAAAAAATTATCATCCAAGGAGAATACTGAGGGCTGGGCTTCCTCATGCTTTTTCTCCCCCAAAGACTTATTTTGAAAATAAAAAATATTTCATCACCCAAAAGCTTTTGTTAAAACAAGATGATAAATTTAATCATGTTTGTCTTTCTAACCCACTCACTTCATGTCTCAGAAGATCATTCCCGTCCCCTTTGACTTAGTGTGACAGGGGGCATTTGAAGCAAGCGCATCGACACCCTCGCAAATTCAAAGACAACGAAAACATGGGCAAACGAAAAATAGGACGTAATAGGTACATGCATACATTTGGAATCAAGCCGTTCCCAAGAACTCTGTACACTCCACCTTGCTCCTGCCCAACTCCTTCACAAGCCAGAGCAATATCCTTTCCCCACAATGTGCCTAAGCAACCAGATGCTGTGGTTTCATCAACGGGACTTCCAGCTTCGACAAGCCCAGAAGCACAAGGAAGGGATCTCTTCTCTTTCTTTGAATTGGTTACTATCAACAGGGAAGAAATCCAGACAGTTGAAGTGGTCTCTAGCCCCTATTCAAAATGAAGACCTAGAAACCTGACTTCCTATTCAGACGCATGCTCTCGCGAGAAGTAATTCCCATCAGAGAATTGGAGGTTTTGATTGTCCATCTCAGATTCCATAGAAGCTTAAGGTACATGACTTTTGCCCAATGATGCTATAGTAAAAGACAGAAGGAGAAATTCCACAGAAGGAAGGCGTTGAAGATGAATCAACGACCAGCAATCATGCATATATCGTCACAAGTGAGGAAGGCCAATCGAAAGAAATGTCAAACTATGCTAAGACGAAAAGGCTGTCATCGACATTCAAACATCATCAGGAGTCAGCAAATACAAACTTTGGAGAAGAGTAATTTGGTATCATTTCCAATACTCCCCCCTCTTTGAATTCACTTTTGACATATTCCCACTATTGGCAGGAAGCACTAAGATCCAAGAGCCAAATTTGATGGTTAGGCAAATCAATATTGGCCAAGCTAGTACATGGAAATGACCCATATCAAATTTACCTGGCTTCATGTAAAAAGACATGTCATCCAAGAGCCAATTTAGAGAATAATTGACCTAATGAAGCAAGGGACATAGGACTTCGTGTCCCCCTCTCACTTCAGGTTCACCCAATCATCTGCAAACCAGTGAAGGGTAAAGTTGTATCGATTCCAATTATTCGACTCTTGAAAGAGTTCATGACTAACACATTCCCTCTTGTTTGTTGCGGGATCACCTTGTCAAAAGCAAGGATAACGAATCAATAAGAAGCATGTCTTGTTTGTTGCGGGATTAACTCTCCTAAAGATAACAAATTAATGAGAGGCATGACAAACTCTCCCAAGCAAAATGGCGTCTCAAGTATTGCCAAAGCAAATGACAGAAAATCTTCAGGCCTCAACTCACATTTAATTTTGGCCAAACTAATTGATCTACTTGTACATCTTCTCTTCTGGGGGCAAAAGCAAAGATGCCCGATCAAATTCCCAACCCCGACCGATCATTCATGTGTCATATTCCTAATCAATAGGGACAACCATCGACGTCCATTTGCGAATAACCCTTTTGATGTTCAAAATCTAACATATTTGGAAACACCATTATGTTAGCCCCTAAAGTTGTCAATAGGGTCTTTTATGAGTCAAAACCATTCACTTGTTTTGAAAAGTTCAAACTCCATCATATTCAAAATGTTGCATGTCATTTCCAGATGAATTCTGCATGATGATTTCGTCTGTCTAAGTCACTGATTCCACTGAGGATTATTAGAATAGACAACTAAGTGAAGAATACAAGATTAATTGAGCATGCTGGATGAGGCGTGTCAGAATGATGACAGGCAAGCCATATCCTACACACAGTCCCCCATCTATACACTTGTGAGATGAGTGCAGAAGATTCCATGGCTACGGGGTAAAGAGTTCTCTCGCGAATGGTACGATAACCAAAATAGTGAGAGGCATTCCATCGCTCACCCCATTGAGCCCCATACATTGGTGAAGCTTCTCTCATACCCCATCAAGAACAACCCCTACATTGGGGCGGATTAGAAGCGAAAGCAGCATCACAAGGTGAGAAGAGAGATAGAAATTTTCTTGCTCGCACTTGCATCAATCTTTGGGTGTCTTTATTGCATATGAACACTCACATTAATTTAAGTGCCCTAGAGTCGTGAAAAGCAACTCTTTATTTACGCACTTGTATCCATTGTACAACTCAATTGAGTCTAAATTCACCCTCACATGGAGGCAAAACGAGAAGCCACCGTTGTTTGAGCAGCATAATCAGAAGTGCCAACAAAAGATGAAGACTCCATAGTCTAACAAAGGCATTTGCTTGAACTTGTCAAGACCAGTTCCTCAAGCAACAAGAAAAAAACATGGGCATAAAAAGCAGTGTACCTGGTAAAAGCAAGGTCAATGCCTATGAACGAAAAATTGAAGAGAGGAGTAGGGGCATGAAAAAGCAGTGTGCCTAGTAAAAGCAAGACCAATGCCCCAAACAAAAAACACAGTCATTTGTATTCCCAAGAGAAATTGTTGTTGTGATCCATAGAACCTTCATCGGACTGTGAAAAGAAAGATCGGTGACAAATGCCAAGACAGTCACCAACTCTCACCCTCTTACATGTGAGCCAAGTCTACGTTGCATTCTCATTGTAAAAGTCTCTTCAAACTAGGGGCACTTCAATTAACGTAGGATTTCATATGTTTATAAGCATCGCTCGGAGAAGTACGAGCAAGATTACTCTATCTCTTTTCGCAGGGTTCTTGACTCGTAAACCCGGAGATGATCATGCAACATTTTCGTCCATCAGCTTCAACCTTGATGGTCCCCTTCGATGAGCCACTGACTAAGAACTCATCACAGTTTCAACAAAGACCTCTGACATTGGTAAAGTCGTACCGTTTGCGAGAATACTCAGACCCCTGCTGACATGATGATAGTGAGATAGTGTGGTCCTTATGAATCCTGCATCAATGGTCAGGATAGCCTTTTCCATGAGAGTGAGCGGAAAGTCCTTTCAGACTGAAAGTCCCTCATCTGGCATACTCGAAGCATCTATATTCCGAATAAATATTGTCTTTCAAAATCTTCCCTAGTGGAATTTGAATGATACACAACTGACAAAATTATCATGCATGAATCTCATTTGAACTTATGAATTTACAGCATATACAATCATGTGTGCATATTGTGCTAATAACAGACATACTCTCAGAGATTAGAGGTATTGCTAGGTAAGCATATCCTTATCTCTCTTTATCGTTGAATACCTACCACTGTCTAGGTACTCTCCTCTTGACACTCGACCTATTCGAATTGTCTCTTGAGTTTCGATGCTTACAACTGTCTTAGCATCCCATTGTCTTTGAGTACCGGCCATCGTCCGAATACTCCTTTTTCCTGACACTCGACCTATTCAAGTTGTCCCTAGAGTATTGATACTTGTGACTGACCAAGTATCTCTTGGAATACCTACTGCTGTCTAGGTATCCCCATATCGTCAAGTACCCACCGTTGTCCAGGTACATCCTTTTCATGACACTTAACTTGCCCAAGTTGTCCCCAAATATAACAGCTGTTCAAGCATTCCACTGCTTTGTGTGCCAGCGCCTACCCAGGTATGCTTCCTTACACTTGGACCAACTGAGTGGTCCCAGGTTATATCATTAAATACTTGTGTTCATCCAAGTATCCCAAGATACTTTGTACACTGTGGCTATCCAGGTGTTCCACCCCTTTTAAGTGCCTGCGGCAATCCAGGTAAGCCTCGTGCTACATTCAAATTCCCTTTACCAGGAGGTGAGAGACCTTCACGAATATCCAAGGTACGCCCTCGA
The DNA here is from genome assembly GCF_016545825.1 of Eucalyptus grandis. Taxonomy (NCBI): domain Eukaryota; kingdom Viridiplantae; phylum Streptophyta; class Magnoliopsida; order Myrtales; family Myrtaceae; genus Eucalyptus; species Eucalyptus grandis. The sequence goes on from NC_052619.1 coordinate 32,022,080, forward strand.
TATTCCCAATTACCAGGAGGTGAGAGACCCTCACGAATATGCGGGGCACGCCCTCGATATTCCCAATTACCAGGAGGTGAGAGACCTTCACGAATATCTCAGGTACGCCCTTGATATTCCCTTTTACCAGGAGGTGAGAGACCTTCACGAATATCCAAGGTACGTCCTCGATATTCCAACTACCAGGAGGTGAGAGACCTTCATGAATATCCCAGGTACATCCTCGATATTCCCAATTACCGGGAGGTGAGAGACCTTCACGAATATCCAAGGTACGCCCTCGATATTCCCAATTACCAGGAGGTGAGAGACCCTCACGAATATGCGAGGCACGCCCTCGATATTCCCAATTACCAGGAGGTGAGAGACCTTCACGAATATCTCAGGTACGCCCTCGATATTCCCTTTTACCAGGAGGTGAGAGACCTTCACGAATATCCAAGGTACGTCCTCGATATTCCAACTACCAGGAGGTGAGAGACCTTCATGAATATCCCAGGTACATCCTCGATATTCCCAATTACCAGGAGGTGAGAGACCTTCACGAATATCCAAGGTATGCCCTCGATATTCCCAATTACCAGGAGGTGAGAGACCTTCACGAATATCTCAGGTACGCCCTCGATATTCCCAATTACCAGGAGGTGAGAGACCTTCATGAATATGCGAGGCACGCCCTCAATATTCCCAATTACCAGGAGGTGAGAGACCTTCATGAATATCTAAGGTACGTCCTCAATATTCCAACTACCAGGAGGTGAGAGACCTTCACGAATATCTCAGGTACGTCCTCGATATTCCCCTTTACCAGGAGGTGAGAAACCTTCATGAATATCTAAGGTACGTCCTCGATATTCCAACTACCAGAGGTGAGAGACCTTCACGAATATCCCAGGTACGTCCTCAATATTCCCCTTTACCAAGAGGTGAGAGACCTTCACGAATATGCGAGGCACGTCCTCAATATTCTCAATTACCAGGAGGTGAGAGACCTTCACGAATATCACAAGAGGTGAGAGACCTTCACGAATATCCCAGGAATCTCCAAGAGTTTGTACTTGTGATCGTCCAAGTACTATCTCCCAACAAACAGATGCCCTGAGAAAGGTCGGCGCATCTCCCATCAAGGCGACCGAAGAAAGGTTCGGGTCCTAGACAAACCAACTTATTGCTCTAACAGGCGATCGAAGAAAGGTTCGGGTCCTGGAAAAGCAATTCCCCGTCAAGGCGACCGAAGAAAGGTTCGGGTCCTAGACAAACCAACTGATTGTTTTAACAGGCGACCGAAGAATGGTTCGGGTCCTGGAAAAGCAATTTCCCATCACGGCGACCGAAGAATGGTTCGGGTCCGGACAAACCAACGTCGGGCGACCGAAGAATGGTTCGGGTCTGGAAAGCAATTTCCCGTCACGGCGATCGAAGAATGGTTCGGGTCCGACAAACCACTGATTACTCCAATAGGCGACCGAAGAATGGTTCGGGTCCTGGAGGAGCAATTCCCCGTCAAGGCGATCGAAGAAAGGTTCGGGTCCTAGACAAATCATTGATTGTTTTAACATGCGATCGAAGAATGGTTCGAGCCCTGGAAAAGCAACCTCTTCATATCACCAGGTAAGATGACGCCTTGATACTTGCCAAACTCGGGGTTCACACCCTATCTCACTCACTCCCGGTAAGTAACTACAGGTATCTTCTTATCTGTCTTAGTATATGTAATGTTATAGTGCTCTTTTTGCATAGGATAATAGGTCCTAAGTAAAATATAATCTGTTATGCATGTATGAATAAAATTTAGGCATCAGTTTGTCTTTGAATGCAACCTCTGCGAGCTCACCTTCAAAGAAGGGCAGCTGTTGACGCCTAAAATTAGTTAGGTTTTATTTAGCTTTATTTAACTTTATTTTATTTAATTTTATCTTTTTCGGATAATAAATAAACAAATAACAAAAGAAAAAACAAAAAACAGAAAAAAGCAGCCCCCGCATGGGCCCTCGGCCCATTTCCGCCTCGGCCCGACCTCGCCAGGTCGTCTCCTTCCTCGCGCCTCTGCAGAGCACGCACGCGGGGGGCGCGGCGAAGGGAAGGGATGGACGGACGGCGATGGGGCGCGGAGCGGGGGCGGCGGTGTCGGATGGGACGCCGGTTCGGCCGGCGAAGGCCGTGGCAACCAACGGTCGAGCTCCGTCGACTGGCCACCCCTCGGCCTATAAATAGGCCCTCCATCCCCGACGAAGAGGACAGACAGAGCGGACACATAGAGAGAGAGAGGCCAGCCAAGGCTTGGGGTCCCCGAGAGACTTCGGGAGCTCGAGTTCGGGCCAGCCGTGGTGTGGTGAGCTCGGAGGGGTCCCCGAGAGACTTCGGGGAGCTTGACGAGCGAACCCGAGGGAGAGAGAGTGTTCCGGCGAGATCCGACCAAGACCCGGCCTCGCCGTCACCGTCGTCGCTCGCCGTTTCTCCACCATCGCGAACCGCCCTCTTCTTGCCGTCGCCGTCCCCGTTCGAGAGAAGGTAAAAAAGCGTCGCCGTTACCGTTGCCGTCGCCAATGTCGCCTTCGTCGCCGCCGCCACCGTAGTCGCCGTCGCCGACAAGCATCCCGGTTTCCCCCCTCGGCGCCGCGGATTCGCAAACCCTAGGGTTTGCGATTTTCCCAGTCGCCGAGTCGGATCCGGGTCTCGAAACCGGGTAGGGTTTCACGAGATTCGGGGCGGCGGGAGTCGGGTCGCGAATCGGGCCGGGTCGCGAGGTCGGATCGGATCCGGTCGTCGGGGCGGGCCGGGCGTCCCCCCGAACGCCCGGCCACGGAGTCATTTTAATGTGATAAAAAAAAAAAAAGATGAAAAGTCCGCATTTGGGTCGCCGGCCCGGTCGGACCCAACCCGTGGATCCGACCCGGAGTCGGTTTTGTTTTATTATTTTAATATAAAATAATATTCTAATAAATAAAAAATAAATATTTTATTTAAAAAAAAATCAAAAAGTGTTTTATTTTCAAAAAGTATTAAAAAATGTTTTAATTTCTAGAAAATCGAAAAATATTTTAAAAAATGTCGAAAATTTTTTATTTTCTAAAAAAATCGAGAAAAATCAAAAATAATTTATTTTCCAAAAATATTTTGAAAAATATTAAAAAATATTTTATTTTCCGAAAAAAAAAAAAAAAATATTCCATATTTTCCAAAAAATGCCAAAAATCCAAAAAAAAGCCAAAAATTCATGAAAAAGCCAAAAAAATTTAGAAAAAGCCAAAAAGACTTGTATTTTTCCAAAAAAATCCAAAAAATCCCTTTTATGTCCAAAAATGAGAAAAGACTCAAAAATGTTTTCCTCTCGAAAATGCATGGAAAATCCCTCGAATATCCAAAAAGCCTTAGGGTTTAAACAAGATTAGATACCGAAATGGCATTAGTGATTAGCTAGTGTAATCAAGTCCCCGATCCTAATTTCTCTGGTTGCGCAGGAGTGAGTATTTCTCCCGATACTTCACTTGGGTTTCTAATCAACCCACCCCAAATCGATTAGTGGCGACTCCATTTTAAAAATTGAATTACAGGTTAAAAACTTGAACCATTAAGTCGTGAATTGGTGGACTTGGGAGAGTCCGGGCTTAATAAATTCAGCCGAGCCATTAGCCTCCTTAGGCGCTCGTACCCGATTGCGGGCGCCGAAAAAAAGAGGTCGCGACAAAAGGTACATACTACCCAGGGCCACATATCGCTCAAGAATTGTTGAAGTTTCCTCAAGAAAACTTCACAACAAAGCAAGTTCAGCAATTTCTTGGGATAATTAATTATCTCAGGGTTTTTGTCCCAAACATTGTAAAGCTTCTGATTCCTTTGCAATCCATGCTGAAGAAGAATTCCCCACCTTGGGGAAAAACTCATACCAAAATAGTCGCTGAACTTAAGGAGATTATGCAGAATCTCCCACCATTGCAAATACCATCAACAGGCAAAAGAATTCTCCAAACTGACGCTAGTGATGAATACTGGGCAGCTATTCTTTTTGAAGAAATTGATGGTAAGAGACTCCTCTGTGCTCATAAAAGTGGAAAGTTTTCCCAAGCTGAAATGCATTACCATTCTACTTTCAAGAAATCTTAGCAGTAAAAAATGGAATAAAAAAATTTGAGTTTCATCTCATTGGCATCCTTTCCTCAGATGACCAAGTTTAAACAGAAGCAGATTCCAAATTCCCAACTGCTTCAATGGGCTGAATGGTTATCAAAATACTCCTTTGAAACTAAGCATATTCCAGGAAAGAAGAATGTACTTGCCGACTTTTTATCAAGGCCAAAAGCACCAGCCGAGATCAATATGTACATCAAAAGGCCTGCCTTCCATATGCTCAATCATGGAGTAAAATACAAAATTGAGAACATCAAAGATTTGCAAAGCTGGAAATATCCCCAGGAGATTATTCAGCAAATCCAGAACGACAATCTTGCTGAGAACTTGGAAAACCTCATGTGGCAAAGCCACACAAACCTATTCAGATTCAATGGAGGTTCGATTCTTTATCCCTTTGGGTTAAATATGAATTATCCATTCATTCATCCTCTTATCTGGAATGAAGATGATTTCCCTGAACAACTCAAAACGTTATTGTGGTACTTAACCAATAAGTACCTGATAGCTTTTGAAATTCCAACCAGAAGATTCATTGCCAACCTAACAAGGATATTCTTGCTCGGAAGAAACATTGAAAAAGAATGTGATAGAAATCTTTTAGAATTTCTAAATTGGTTCTATCATCCTACATGTTGAAAACAAGACTTAGAAAAAGAACTGAGATCCATGACGCCAAATCCTGAAGTCCACACCATCTTGTTTTTCAGACGTCCATGGAATTTTTGCAGAAATAATGGTAGTATTCTTGATGCACAACTAGAAATAGGAACCACATCCTATAAACCTAACTTGAACAACCGAGAAGCCCGGATTTACAAATCTTATCCTAGATCTATTCGACTTTGTGAACATGAATACCGAGAACTCCAGAGAATCATATGCCAAGAGAACAAGACCATTCCCGAAGATGTTTGGAATAATGCACCCACTACGTGGGATCATTATGACCTAACACCAGAAGCTAAGGAAGCACTCGGACAATACGAACAAGCCTCATCGTCCCAAGAGCCTGAAATGACAAGCGAAGATGACATTGTCCAATCCACCCAGGACCCCTATGCACGCTTTGGAGGACCTCTGTCCCAGGATCCCTACGAACAATTCCAAAGCATGGACACATCTTTTTATGCACAGCCATCCAACTGGCCTCAGCCAAGAATTCCTGACCCTCAATAAGATGAAAATACAAACTGGGCTGAAGAAGAAGCATCGCATTGGGCTCATGAACAAGCATCCTCATCAAGAAGGCTGAATCAAATCCTCTCACCTGAAGATCTTGAAGCCCTTGAGCAGAAATACGAAGCACATCTCTTAGAAGACAGCTCGGAAGACTCAGTGTGTAGCTACAATGCTCGTGACAGACGAGACCGTTGAGTCCGTACAATTTCACTGTAGCAAAATCAATGTTCACTTTTACTGTAGCACTAGGCTAGGGAAAGTATTGTTCATAGTGTGCGAATAATTCCCTCCCAAAAGTTTTCGGTGTCTCTGTTTGTTCCTGGACCCATGAGCTAGGTCCCTATGTGTGTCCTTGTGACCTCTTATTGCCTATATAAGGCAAGGAGGGTGTAATGTTTTGGGGAGAGTCCCCTGAAGTAAAGTGTGTGCTTTGTGAAAATCTCTCCATGGCTTTCTAATTTCCTCTTATTCTCTAGCATGGTAGGATCCTTCAAGAAATGCAGCTTGGGTAGTTTAGAAACGTTTCCATCCTGGCATCTCTGAGTGTCTCTAGGCTCTGAACTAAAGGGCGATTGGTTTTATGCTAAAAGGCTGTCCCTGAAGGGCTTGAACGGTATGTTCGCCCACTGTGGGATGCATACCTGCAGGAAATTCACTCTCCTTCCCTGGTTCTAAGTCTAGGTCCATTCACACACGAGTCCAGAATTCCGACACGCGATTCCGACATGCACGAGGTCAATTTTAAAATTTCTAATACTTGAGGGGTTAGAATATAAATATACACAAAAAAAAGTAATAAAATTGCTATAAATATACACGCACGAGATCAAATTTTTTTTTTTTTTTCAGTTTTTTGTTTTTTAGAATTGTTTTTTTAAGTCTTTTACTATGAAAGAAGTAATAAAAAAAATGCTATATATGATAAATAAATAAATTTAAAAATATCATTTCATCATTTTTCTTTAAACAATATTTTTTTCCTCTAAGTTTTGTGTATTATTGTAACAACTTAAAATAATGAATGATATTATTTAATATTTTTAAATTAATAAATTTATTCTAGGCTATTATTATTATTATTATTATTATTATTATTATTATTATTATTATTATTATTATTATTATTATTATTATTTATGTATTTATATATAAAAATATATTTAATATATAATGTATTTATATATAAAAATATATTTAATATATAATGTCGAAACATGTCGAAATTCTCTATTTTTAAGAAATGACATGTCGGCGTGTCGTGTCGTCTCGTGTCGCGTGTCGCGTGTCCGTATCGGTGCTACATAGTCGGTGAGGGAGGGAAGCAAGTGAGGAAGAGGAATGATAAAGGAGGAGTGCCGTGCGTGTTTGAGAAAGCCAAGAGGACAAACGTAGAGTGATTGCGAGAGTAAGAATAGAATCGGGAGAAAAAAAAGGGTTTTGGACCTCTACTTCCAAAACTAGTCTGGGAACTGGTTCCAAAACTGGTTTGGGAACCCGTTTCCAGGTGGGTAATCACTCGGAACTTGTTCCCAGACCAGTTTAAACCGGTTCCGAATTTTGGGAACCGGTTCCCAGACCGATTTCAACGGGAACCGATTCCTAACCTTGTTTTTTGGGTGGGCCGGTCCGGGAACCGGGTATACCCGGTCCGGTTGCACACACCAAGTCATGGCTCTAGCTGGAGGTCAGCAAAATCGACTCTCATCTATAGCTAGCAAAGGGTTTGTTTCTTCTGTTTAAATTTGAGCGGCCAAGATTTCCATGTCCGGAAAGCTGGATTGGGAAGTGAATGATTGGATCTAACTGTTGAAGGAAAAGCTAATATATTATTAGGCAGGAACAAATGGTTATTGATTAAAGAGATGGTATCATTGTTAAACATGAACTCTGCAAATCCCATAACAATCACAACTTGGGGTTTTAATTAAAACATTTTAAACATGCTATTCAATTTATTTTGAAGTTCACTAATTGGTTATGAATCGATTAAACTCTCCAAGTAAAATGTGGGAGTGGGAGTACATATTACCTTTACGAGCTAGAGATTCATGAATACCATTTCGATACATTTTCTCTTTATTTTGAAAATGTTTTCCAAGTAATCTGTATTAGTTTTAACCTTAACCCATTAACATGTGAAGAACGATTATGCTCGTGAACAAATATTAATTATCACTCAATAATCAAAAACAGCAAATAAATTAATTAGAAGAGATCAAAGAACCTTGTAACCAAAAGCAAAGCATCACTATCACCCAATGAAATGAGGATTCTGCAAATTTTTATAGGAAAGCAAGCAATGATATGCACGTCCATGACTTCTGAGTGTACCCATGGAGGGATGCAGACCTAACAAGCTTGTTAGTCTGAAGTTATTAAATTCTTTCCTTTCATGATGATAAATTAAGAGTTTATATGAACATGATTTATGTAAAAATGAGCAATGTATGATAACCTAGATTAATACATAAATGTAAAATGTAAAACCAATTAATTCTTTTTGTTTCTTTTCTTGTTAAATCTATATGAACATGATTTATGTTTAATTAAAGCAATATATGATATCTTAAATTAATACATAAAATGCAACGCCAATCAACATTTTTTTTTTTGTTTCTTTTCTTGTTTAATATGAACAAGACTTGATTTAAATGCTATGTCAATATGAATTCTAGTCTAAGACGTGTTAATCGTCTAGCATAAAACCCTAGATAATATGTATATTACTAAATGCAAACTATATGCAATAATAAATAATATAACATGAATGCGATGACATGAGATAGAAGTAATCATGGATTAACCCCCTATCATGCAATCTATATGAAAGGTTTACTATTTATGTTTTCTTATTATAGAAATAAAGAATCAAACCCTAGGTTAGTCAACATGACATAATTACTTTCATTTAAAAAATAATGACTTATTGATGCAATACTAATTCATTTCTTTTGTATTTATGATATGTAAACTATATGCAACATGAATAATGCATGAGATGAACCCTAGTTACATCTAGCTTAGGGTACTGCTGCCTTGATATATATGACGAACTCAGACACAGGATCCGGTTGTAGAGTGGTACCAATTAGTAGCAATATTAGCAAACATTTATTGGTTGGCTAGTTTGCAAAGATAAACTATCAACAGTAGAGATTGTAGCACAATGAATGACCTCAGTTGATATGTAGCGTAACTTTTGCAAGGCTTGTATAGAAGACAAAACTCATATATTCTTCCAATGTGAATGGACGAGCAGTATTTGGTGTAGTATCCTTGCGCAACATGAGATTAGGCATTCTCTAGGAGGATGTAATAAGGTACTTAAATGGATGATTAGGGTAACAAAGGGCAAAGATTTGGCGGTGAGACTCCTAAGATATCTTTCCTAGCAACCATATATTGCATTTGGATGGAATGCAACCATAGACAGTTTCAAAAGAATTCAACTAACATCCATAGTATTTTGGCCATGGTGTGTAAATAAATAAGAGATAGAGTTTCACTTTACAAAAAAATTAAACCTTCCTAGTCAAATATTGCATTGGCTACTATCTAGAGACTTCTTACCTCTATCTTTTTGAATTGTTAGCTCTATTTGTAATGCCAGGGATGTCCCTAAGCTGCTACACTTCATAGGTTCTATAATACTAACATTTTAAACCAAAGAAATAATAATAATGCATGAGATGCAATTGTTAATTAATTATATCTACATAGTGTGATTATTGTAAATTAATGCTAAAAATATGTGGACATCTAAATGACATGCGGTACGTGACATGCATGTTATAAGACTAATCAATTCTACACCTAAATGCAATCTATATGAAACCTTAATGACATTTTTATTTGCTGTTATTTAAGGAGAACCATGACTTATCTTTTTCTTTTTTGGGTCAAACTACTATGAATTGTCTTAAATCTATACGAATTCTGTAATTGACATGTGTTGTCTTTAGAAAAAAAAACCTAATTTATGAATAATAAATGTTCCCTAAATTCTAAATATGTATATGTCATATGACGTGACAATAATAATCTTATGATACAATGAAATATTTGTCTTATCCAAAATTCAACAATAACATATTATTTTCATGCAATCATAGTTTAATTTAATCAACCATGCAAAAAAAATATATGTCATAAACAACGACAATATTAAGGATCCAACCTTTATGCTCAACGGCGGGAAGCCCTAAGTAATATGCAATGATAATCTTGAGGGAAGTTAAATATTCAATGACATGCAAACAACCAAAACATGCAATAGATGGACATGTAATCCTGCAAATCCTGCAATCTAAAAATCAAGTCAAACTACTCAAAAGAAACACGGTCCCACATTGCTTTGAATTGCCGACAATCGCGGACATAGAGTGGATCACGGCCATCAGCGACTTCAAGACCGGAAGTGACTGAATGGCAAAAGGATGGCTGCAGCGGTGGCGTGCGGGAAATGCTGACCTTCACGATCTGCTTTTCTTTTATCTCTCCTTTTGCTTGCATCAAGCAAGACCACAAAAACCCATAACCTATGCTGCTTTGTTTCGTCAAGTCTCGACAAAGACCAAAAGAAAACATGTACACCGTTTTCCCGCAAGCTCACGTGTGTGTTCTCCATTTATTGGCTCTTGTTTGAAGTATTCGACGAACGCCAACTATCATCAGTTCACTCTCCTTATCTATCACCGAGTCTCCACCGTTTTCTTGTTCTTTTGTCTTCCACTTGCGATGACCTCTCGACTCGTATGGAATGTGTAATACGTGGACGTGTGACTTGATTTAGGCACGGAAAGTGATTGATCAATGCATGGAGGTGATCATGAACGTGAGGTTCATGTCGTAATATGGGGGACAAGGACGGTTGTGCTCACAGATGGCGACGCTAGTAGATGGTGGACCGCTGCAGTGAACTGCCAAAGTGGATCTCATGCCAGGTACACGGCTTGGTCTTAGCTCGGTTGCTGGCCCGTTGGGGCCCTGGTCATGCCTGGATGCGCTTCGGTCTCTGTCTCGGTCACGTCTGGATGTGAGGCCTGGTGGTCACCAAGAGTTGATAAGGAGATTCTCAAATCGATGGAGGCCAAAGTGTGAACGTCCAAGTGAGAGAGCGCCAAGGGCAGGAACTTTTTAGTGCATAAGTGCTGTACGATCAAGAATCATCCGTCTGTCCCCCGTTTGGTCTGATTCCCTCTCTCTTTTTAGGCCGAGATCGTGAGCCTCCAGCAAGGAAAGGTGGAGCTGGCAGACTAGTTTTCCTTCCTTCTCTGTTTTCTTTCCTTTCATTCATTTATTCCTTTCCTCACTCACATGCATGCACGACAAATCCCCTACTGACAGAGCTCCTCTTTTCTTTCAATCTCTCTTTTTTATTCTAGCATGTGAATATTTTGGCTTCATCATATTCTGCTCTTCGCCGAATATATGTACCCCCGAATATTCCTTCCTCACTCCTTTTTTGGCCGAATTCTCGAGATCTCTGTGCAATAATGCTCTCCCAATTTTACCTCGAAATCACTTTCCTGACATGATCAGACCAATTTAAATAGAATTTATTTGTTGCAGAGACCCTATGAGGCGTGAACATTGGGTTCTACCAATCAATTCTCGATTTCATTTCTGAACTCGTCGATTCATCCTTCTTCCTACAAGCAAAGACCGATTATGACTATACTTTTGACTCAATGGATTCAAATTGAAGATGTCAATTTTGCAAGAAAGTTGTCAATTCAATGAACCAGTTGTCGATTGACTATTTAGATGTCGATCTACAAGTTCAATGTTGACTGCATGGCTACTAATCAACTACCTATTAGCTGAAGGCTATTCTAGTCGACTTCCATAGCTATTTGTTGATCTCCAAGGGTATCAATTCGGCTTCAAAAGCTGGTGCACGAATTTAGAGTCTTTTCAAGTTTCAATGCATGATTAGTTAAATGCATTTAACCCTAGCTATTGAGTCTCTTTTTTTGAAGCTTTTATGAGTCTTTATTGGAGTGTTCCTTTGAGGAATCATAATTATATGAATTCCCCAAGAGTAGTTTTTGGGAATTCAAAGAGTCTTCTATTTTTTTCTTTTTCTTTTTTCGGTAAGGCAAAGAGTCTTCTCTTTTATTTGGCAATATCTCTATAAATAGAGGTGTAATCCCAATTGTAAGACAAGTCTTGAATATTGAGAGTATATTAGATTTGCCTCTACATGAGCATATATTTATCCCGGTTTCTTTATCCTAGTAAGATGGATTGTTCCTTGGTGGTGAGCCAAGAAATACTTTACCCTCAGTTGGTGGTTTCCGTTAGGCCTTGGTGGTGAGTTTCTCCTGTTATCTTGGTAGGTGGTTCGTCCTTCAAGCCTTTGTGGTGAACTTTGTCAATAACATTCTTTATCCTTGATTAGTGATGCGTCCTTTAGGTCTTGATAGTGATCATAATTAATCATTCTTCTACCATACTTCGTAATCCCACCACCCACAACCGCATCACACTATCGAAAAATGACCAAAATGTCTAAAAGCAATGCAAATGCGAACTGTGCTACTGATATTTTGTTTAGTGTCACTCCTAATTTTTTTCATGATAAATGACTAAAAATGATACCCAAAATTTAAGAGTAACCAAGTTTCAAACTTGAAACATGTTTTCAACATCATTGATTATGGACGAGATGCTTCCAAAGGTCAGGATATTACACAGAAAACCTGCATAAATCCTTGAACTTGATACCATATCAAGTTCAAACTTTATAGAGACAACTAAGTATGCAAATGCATAAACTTCGAAACTTGCATAACACAGACGACAGATGAATTGAACCAGATTTTTGTTCCTTTTTCCTTTGATTGGTAATGATGTTGTGAAGGATGTGATGAAGCTTCATTCTCAACAAAAACAGATAAAGGGAGTCGAAAATAATTTGTCGGTGAGATCAGCAAACGGTTAAGTTACATTTGAATGTCTGTCCATCTGTAATCCAAGCCATGGATTTGATCAAAAGATGAGACAAACACTTGATGATCACAAGTATTCACGAACTATATACAACTAATTGAATCTACAACCTGCAAACCGAAAAGCCAAAAACATTTAACTCTCCATGCCTACTGAAGATCTGGGTCTTCTATACCAATTTTTCTGCATCAATGAAAGACTAAACTTTGCAATACAACTACCAGAATTGTGGCATTACAACCTGTATGTACAATTGCCGGAACGAAAAAAGAAAAGAAGGATGGTCGAGCTAATATTTCTGAAGGTAGGGCCAAAAGAAAACAACACTTTGAAAAGCTTCAGAAGCAGCGATTTAGAATCAGGGCTAAATGAATCGAAAGCAGCAGATTTGATACTGAGATAAAAAGGTAACATGGGAGATTTATCGCAATTTGGGGTCCTTCTCGATGAAGGTCATCTCTTCTTCCCATCGGAGAGGACCTGTGCCAACAAACTACGAGGAAAACTGGGTTTCTGCTGGATTGGTTCATTACAGTGGACTCGTGCTTGGTTCTATTTCCATCATGATCCTTATAAAAATGCCGCCGTTGAACCCCTTGAAATGCTTAGCTGTAGATATGGGAAAATAATCATAACAGATGACCGAATTGGAGTCTTAAAGCGAGATTTGACTATACGGGTCAAGCAAGATGAGAGATCCATCACAAAGAAAAGTGCAATAACAAGGATAAAGAAGATAACCTTGTACTACCTACAAGTGGTTCGAAAAAGGTGACGAGCAATAGAAGCGAGACCAATTGAGTAAAAAAGCCTTGAGGGCAAAAGGAGTGACAATTGCCCACAATTCTTTTACTAACACGTCGTTAAATCTGCAACTAACAGATAATTACCACAATAAGTAAGAAATTACAATTCACATAATTAGTACAATTAACCACAACTCTCGCATTAACATGTAATCAAGAACATCTCTAAGACACAGACCGTCGCAGAAGACCAATTTATTGCCTAACAAGCTGACTGTCTTGAAGATGATCTGATGAACGTGGTCAGAGCATTGCGCAGTTTTTTGACGATCTCCTGAATTGTTGGGCAGTTCTCATTTTCTATCTGCGAGTAATGTAGACAAAACAAGTATGATTTCTATACAACTGAAGATAAAATACCATCAATTCGACTCTGAATAAGAAGAGAATAATTTATACAGCACCATGTCAATTAATCTAACATAAATGCAACTAAAAGTGGATTGACCATTCTCTAAGAATTCGTGTACATATGATATTTGCTTTTTAACGGTCGTTTCCTTCGGCATGTGGAAGTAGTAATCTTCACTCGTTTATTGATATTTTAGATGTTAAAAACGAAATGTTAAAGCTTTTCGGTTATGACGAGAAGTGACCTTAAAGATCAGACAATCATTGAGGAACCATATTACGGAGATTAACAACTTTTCAATACCAAAATCAGAATATAAAGAAAGGAGAAAATCTGGATAACAGTTCATTTCCAAGAATATCTGAGCAGACAACATGCTCTCAACAAAGGATCAGAATGCAAAATCGTCCGCAGTAGTAGGAGATTAGAAACTAATTGAAGTTTTAAAAGGTTACTTTTCATTAAAACAATTTGAAGAAATTGGCAATAATTACCTGGGCCACAATAGTGACATCCAAGAGTGAACTCCCAAATGCTAGGACGCTGATATTTAGAGTTGTCAAGTTCATGACCTCAATCTGTTTCATCACTTCCTTGATGCAACCCTCGCGCTTCTCGCACTGGACTTTGATCAAAACGTTCTTCCCTGACACCCGTGCTTCGACATCAGGCAGTTGCTGACCAATGAGAGGGTCATACGACTTCTCATCAGATGAAAAAGATATAACGCCATCACCACGTTGGAGCGATGGCTTCTTTGCGAAGGTCGCAGATTCCACGGTTCTTGTGGCCATCTCTTCCTCAAGGATCTTCACACGTTCCTCGAGTTGTTTCAAGTACTTTATCGTATCTCCAAGGACAGAAGCCTTGTCCACCTATGCAACCCAAACTTTTATTAAATTTTTTAGCAGGAACAATGAAGGCTGTACAACGTTTTTGGTCCCTAAGTTTTCTGGCGATTCATAAAGGTCCTTGTAGGCGGAACCTTTGTTATAGTGACTATTCCAACAAAGGGGTTAGTCTCAATTTCTAACTAATCCGTAAGCAGGAACCTGTATAAATCAGACTATTCCACCTAGAGGCCGAATTTAAGTTGTTTTATCAAGCATTTTACCTCTCAAAAGTACTCTCTAATGATCTCAAATCACTAAATAGCATATACATAATGTTATACATGATATATGACTTATTATATTGATTGTCCTTCGATAGTCATGATAGCAAAAATCAAGCAGTTGAAAACAAAATTCAAGTTTGCTTTTAATTCATGAAGACAAGACACTTGGAGTGCCGAAACTTAACACAAGGAACACTTAAGTGCCAAAAGTTATGAAAGTGATACTTAAATACTAAAATTGGAGTAAAATCAATCACTTAAGTGCCAAAGGCAAGAAAATCCGACCAAAATATTAACGTGACAATTTTCCGGTGAGACAAATACAAAACGTCATTTTGCACGCTAACGTGGTTAGACAAGTGTAAAAACGACATTGTTTTACTACTAACGTGAATAAATAATTAATATAATTAAATAAAATTTAAAAATAAATTTATTTATTTATTAAAAAAAGGCAAGATGGAGATTGCAAGCGACAACAGGCTGAGCCCTCTCCTTCTACCTCCTCTTGCCCTCTCCTTTTAAAAAAAAATATTAAATATATATTAAATTATTATTTAAATATATATTTTTAATTTAATATATTAAAATTCATTTTTAAAAAAAAAGACGTCATTTTGATTCTTTGTCACTAACTCAACTCCCCACATGTCACATTGGCAAGTTATATTACTAAAATCGTACTATGTAGGATTTTCGGCCACCTTTACCAAACTTGGCACTCAAGTCTCTCATTTTTGAAAAAAAAAAAAAGTAATACTTAAGTGTCACATTCATAA
Organism: Eucalyptus grandis; assembly: GCF_016545825.1. Lineage (NCBI taxonomy): Eukaryota > Viridiplantae > Streptophyta > Magnoliopsida > Myrtales > Myrtaceae > Eucalyptus > Eucalyptus grandis. The sequence goes on from NC_052619.1 coordinate 32,037,398, forward strand.
CTTTTTACACTTAAGTGTCTCACTGTATTAAATTTTGGCACTCCATGTGTACTTTTGCCAAATTAAGGATCTAAATGTTTTAAGCAACTAGAAAAAGGGTTTCGACACTCCTCTAGACAAGTTCATAACATAGTATCTTGTGATAGGTAAAATATATTGACTTATATAGATTATACCCATTTAAATCATTCAACAATAGATGGGTAGAATCTTATCAAATTTCAAATGCTTGAATAGTATCCGGCACTATTTTATTATTAGAAAGAATATCCAATCACCAACATGGTGCGGACATGTATCCAAACAATCTAAGTCAACTCAATCATGGCCGAGATAATCATGATTCACTTAAATTATCTATCACCAATTTATAGTATGGGCAAATTGGGTCAATTTAACTTTACTCCTTAAGAGAAAACACACATGTTCTCATGAATATGATGGTCAAAACTAATTTAATTCATTACCCACCAAAAGAAAAAAACCTCCAATTGCGAGAATAGAAGCTCTTTTCCTCAAATTATCAAACTCTCTAATTTTCTTATCTTGGTCTTTGGTCTTGCCCTCTCATGGAGTCCTCTCCCATTATTTGAAGTCTGCAACAGCTTTCTACCTTTTATCTTAGGTGTATTGGCATATAATCTCTAATCCGCGTTCTAAAAGTTAGGTAGACTTTTGAAACCGGTATGCTACTCTAGATAAACGTATGCTAAAACAATCATGTATGTCCTCTAATATCCATTTAAGCAAAAAGTATGTAAGACCACTGTCCAAGTACCCATTTGTCAATGCCAATCTCAAAAGTCTACCTTTTATCTAAGGTGCATTTCCATATAATCTCCAATCCGCGATTCTAAAAATTAGGTAGACTTTCAAGATTGGTATGCTACCCTCGATAAACATACACTAAAACAATCATATATGTCCTCCAATGTCAATTAAGCGAAAAGTATATAAGGCTAGTGTCCAAGTACCCATTTGCTAATGCCAATCTCAAAACTCTACCTTTTATCTGAGGCGTATGAAGTTCATTTGATTTTTAATCATGGTTTCATAGTTCCCAAATCTGCATACCTTTGCGAAACCGCCGTGTTAAGCTAATTTTTGAGCCCACATTCAAAATGTGCATTCTGATAAGGATTGAGATTAGGTTTCTTGATAGTGCTTGGCTTTTCTAGATTTACTTCCCATATGAGGTAACGAGAAGACGGGTAAACACAATTTTAGAGCATTGTATAAACTCGGGGTTTACCTATTTAAGGTGGGTTTCCTTGACATAAATAGAAAGTAATTAACCTTTTCGTTACTCATTATGCAAAGTCAAGCAATAAGCAACGAGCTCCTTCTTATTCAATAGTGAGGAAGATAAACTTCTTACTATTTGGTGTCGCATGAGTGGTATAACCCTTTCATTTCTGCAGATACGTATCCTGTCAAGAGGTTCCCAATTTTTTTTCCGTAATCAAAAATACAAATGTAGCTTAATGTAACCTATTAATATTTGATATAAATTTGGCCTTAAAACTCTTCGAAACCCAACCATAATTTTTCAAAATGAATTCAGGATTGCGAACACACCTAATAAAGATATATGATGAAGGAGGAAAAAGGAAACAGATATCAATCCTTCAGGAATTTTTACATAAAAAGATTTCATTTTAGAGTACCTTTGTAAGGCCAGGAATGATGGACGAAAGAGCAATGAACCGCTGGTTCAGCTTCTCCCGGCGCTTCCTCTCTGCAATAACGTGTTCTTGCCCATGCAAAGTCGTTCTACTAAATGTAACACCACAACTTCTCTTCATCTTCATACCTCCCCCATCTTGCAACTCATAGGTGCCTAAAAAACAATAATGAGAATAACAGAAAGTGAAGAGGGAAATATTTCATTTCCATCACACCACTAAATAACTGTTTCAGCCTTCAAAAATTTGTCAGTCCACAAGTCTCACTTACCAGAATACTGCTGAGACATGTCTGGGGATAGATCTGAGTTCTGAAAGGATATAATATGAGAATTTGACGGTGGAGATGGTTTTGTTTGGGGGTTTTTGCACTCAGTTGCGATAGGGACATCGCACAAGTGGCCAACATTTTGGATTTGATTTGGCGAGTAGGTCGATGCTGAAGAAAATGAAGAAAATTGATTAAAGCCAGACTCGGTGAGAGAGTAACCAAAGGGATTCATTTGATATTGATCCACCAAGGCCGGATTTTCTGTCACCCTGAGAAAAATTCAATGAATGTTTTGAGCACTCAATCCGCCTAAAACTTCAAGATTCTGCTAAAAAAGCACTGGGCAAACCACAGAAATATACATAGCAAAATCAAAGAAACTCAATGTATCATAAAAAACTTAATTATCAGAATTAAATTTTATCATCTAAACCACACATTTATGTGGCCAAAAGAAAATAAAAGAAATCCCAAACAAATGAAGATGGACTCCATTATGAAGTTTAGTTCCAACAAAAAGCGTCAAGGTTGAAACTTCTATTGTTCTGTTCTCTGGATCTCTTCCTTAAGAAAGAAAAACGGAAATGCTGACATAAATAGATAGATCCAGACATTACCAACCCAAACTAGCAAAAGAATGGGAAAAAGAGAAGTGGGAAGAGAGAGAGAGAGGAGAGGGAGAGAGAGAGGGAGAGAGAACATTTCCTTTTATTGGACCTCAAGAACAATGCAACACAATGTAATGTCAGCAAGTAAACAGCCCACAAGCAGAAAGATTTTGAAGGGGTCATTTGAAAGTGGAGCGAGGCTCACCAACGAAGGAGGAGGAGCAGGAGGAGGAGTTCGGCGAGGGATTTTGTACTTTCTTGAAAAGCAGCAATTTATGAAGTTGCTGAACTTTTTCGTACCTTTGTTTTGTTTAAAGGGCACGCGCCAAACTCTCTCTCTCTCTCTCTCTCTCTCTCTCCCTCTGTACCTTTGTTTTGTTTAAGGGGCACGCACCAAACACTCTCAATTTCCCTCTCTCTCTCTCTCTCTCTCTATAAACAATTCGCCACGCCACGAGGGGAACGCCCTTGCCGGCCTTTCAAGGACTAAAAATAATTTCTGTACTTATCCCCACGCGTTCATCGAATTTTAATTCCCTTTTACTCTTATTTTCAGTCTCGTTGGCGCATTTTGACTGGATTCCGCTTAGGGTTCCACAAGTACAATTTCTGTCTTGGCCAAGTATTAGCCAAACAGGAAGAGATGTTCATGGATTGGACCTAACAAATACTTTTTACCTTCTCTTTTTCTTTAAATAATCAGTCTAAGTAAATAAGACGCAAAGAGGACATATAGAGCGCTAAGGTAGACTTATCGTCCACGTTATCATTAATATTCATCCCATTCTTTTGGTTCCACCTTAATATACACTTTTCGAGTTGAGTTTTCTTCAACCAAGAATGAGGGAAAGTATTGGCAATTTTTTTCCAAAATCTGCACTCTTGTGTCACCAAATAAATTATCACACCAAGTAGTTGATGTAGCATCGACACGAACACGCGACATACGACATGTCATTTCTTAAAATTAGAGAATTTCGATACATTTCGATACGTTATATATTAAATATATATTGTTTTTGGTAAGGAGTATAGTTAATTTTTTATATATAAATACATAAAAAAAAAAACCTTAAATGTATGTATTTATATATAAAAAATTAAAAATATATTTACTATACTCCTTACCAATATATATATATATATTTAATATATAACGTATCGAATTTTCTAATTTTAAGAAATGACGTGTCGTGTTATGTTATGCCGCATGTCTCGTGTCCGTGTCCATGCTATATAGCAATCAACTACTTGGTGTGATAATTTATTTGGTGACACAAGAGTGCAGATTTTGGAAAAAAATTGCCAATACTTTCCCTCATTCTTGGTCGAACAAAACTCAACTCGAAAAGTGTATATTAAGGTGGAACCAAAAGAATGGGATGGATATTAATGATAACGTGGACGATAAGTCTACCTTAGCGCTCTTTATGTCCTCTTTGCGTCTTATTTACTTAGACTGATTATTTAAAGAAAAAGAGAAGGTAAAAAGTATTTGTTAGGTCCAATCCATGAACATCTCTTCCTGTTTGGCTAATACTTGGCCAAGACAGAAATTGTACTTGTGGAACCCTAAGCGGAATCCAGTCAAAATGCGCCAACGAGACTGAAAATAAGAGTAAAAGGGAATTAAAATTCGATGAACGCGTGGGGATAAGTACAGAAATTATTTGTAGTCCTTGAAAGGTCGGCAAGGGCGTTCCCCACGTGGCGTGGCGAATTGTTTAATGAGGGGAGGGGGAGAGAGAGAGAGAAATTGAGGGAAAAAAAAAAAAGAGTCTATAATTAATTTACACTAAAAATATTAATTTAACATTTGTTTATATTATTCATTATTTTAATTTGACAAAATCAATTGCCTTTCATTACAATAATACATAAGACTTAGAGGGAAAAAAAACATTATTTAAAGAAAATGCTTATATGTTATTTTTAAATTTATTTATTTATTAAATGTAGCATTTTTTAATACTTCTTTCATAGTAAAAGACTTTTAAAAACAAAAAGAGCTAGGGTTGTGGCTGGGCACACCACTGCCGCTGCCCCCCGTCGCGACGCGTGCCTTGCCACCATTTGAGGGGGTCGGTGAGGTGGCGAAGGGAGGGCGACCCTCGCCTGCCCAAGCAAGGCCTGGGCAAGGCTCACCCAAATCTGGGCAATGTGTCAGCTAGGGCTGGTGAGGATCACCTAGATCTAGCAACGCTAGCCCTCACCTGTGGCTGGCGAGCCTCCCTGGCCCCGTGCGAGGCCTCGTTGGCCCTAAGCGAGGGCGCATCGTCACCTAGATTTGGGCAAGTCTCACCTAAGCCTCAGCCGAGAAATCGCCCAAATCTGGGCGAGCCTCGTTGACCCTTGCTTGGCCGGCAAGGGCCACCACCCCCCCTTTGCCGCCTATGGTTGGCGAGGTTGCCAACTCCCTCCAATGGTGGCAGTGGTAGCAGCAGTGGTGCCTAGCCACCAGCCCTCCTCCTCTTTTTTTCTCTTTATTTTTTAGTATATTTATATTTTGACCTTTCAAGTATTGAAAATTTTCAAAATTGACACCATACATGTTGAAATTCTGGACTCACGTGTTGAAGAGAGTTAACCACGTGTTGGATTTTTTGACACTCGTTGATCGCGTGTTAGAGCGTATCGGGGTGTGTCAAAACATGTCTGACACGACACGAAAGTTCCTGGAAAGTGTCGATGCTACATAGGTTGATTGCACATGTCAAATAGAGAAATACTTTTATCTCATGCGGCGATGTTTATCCTTGGTGGAGTGAGCTTCTATATGCACATGAAGCTGCACCATTTGCCATTAACATTGCATCGACCGTGTGATCGACACATCATATATTTTCTCATGTCATTGGTCCCACGAACAATGGCTAGCGATTAAATGAGAGTAGTGGTTGCATATCCAAATGGTGACTTAAGTTAAAAATTCGTTGTCAGTGGATTTTGAGCCTATCGAAGAGCTGATTTTTAATTGTTATCGGTTATAATCACGTGTTTTTTCCATAACCCTATTTAAAGTGATTGTAATACACAAAAACTTGAAAAGAATACAATCCATGAATGAGATTTCCTATCATTTAATTGGATGGCTTTCATGTTCTCGAGCAGCCAATCTTTGGTGTAGTGCGTTGTTGTGAACTCCATTGGGTTGGATTGCGAGGTGTATAGAGAAACCCCCGCTTTGGTTGCTCCTCTAGGAAACACTCCAATTCTTTCTCTCTCTTGGGGCTAAAGAGAAACTTCAGTTATTAGTAATAAAATGAGTGAATTTAATGGCGATTCAAACGCAAGATAATTATCTTATTATATCACCCTTTTAATCCCAAGTATATGTCATAATATTTATGTTAGAAGTGTCACGGAATACAAAAACTTATAGGTTTTATGAATTATCTGATGAAATTTCCTCCCTTTTGATCCAACAGCCACTACATTCTAACCAACCAATCCTCGGATATTTGGGAAGCCTTCTATGGAATGAAAGACATCAATCGGTGAAAGGGATGGACGACACTTCTTTCTATGAATACTATTTCGCAACGTGCCCTTAATCAATTCGTACAAAAATTATTTCTACTTCTAGCAGATTTTCTTTAAAAGGGGGGTTTCCAATATAAAATTCCTAGTTAGCCTTCCACCACCTGTATCTAGTCTAGATCGTGAAAGCTTGAATATTCTAATAAAGGACAGACATGAAGTCTTCCATGAGAGCCACGAGACCCCATCACATGGAGCACGAGCAGATTTCTTTATGTTTTCTTCGAAAGTGCGTGAGGAGGAATTGGCAAAAATTTTAATAAAAAGAAAGGAAAGTAGAGAAGAAGCAATCAATTGCGAAGAGAAAAGAATGGAGGAGAAATGTAGAGTGTTAAGAGAAAGACATTGAAAGTAGGATCCGAAAAGAATGAGAAATGAAATTTTCTGTTAAGCAGCTATGGCTTTTTATTTTATAATGTCTTTAAGGTACTTACTGAAACTGAGTGAAGGAAACTTATAATTTGCAATTGATTGACTTTTCTAACAAAAAAAAAATATTCACTGATTTTTTTTGCAATATATTTAATTGATCCTCTTAAAGTAGAACTTTTCGAATAGTTTCATATGCAAGTCACTCATCCAGATTTTTATTCGCATCTTATCAACTCCATAAGAGGTACATAATGTTTCATGGGCCTAAATTCATTTGTGGGAAAATTGTCTAAAAGTTTTAACTGATTATACAACAGTAAATTACATTCCAAATTTTTCAATTTAGCCAATTTAGTTCTAATAAGGAGATTTTTCATTGTAATCCTTATGATCAATTTTAATTGAAAAATCAGCAACATGAATGCTAGTTGTCCATGTGACATGGTCGATGTTGACACAAACAATTTTAATTTTTTTTTTTAAAAAAATTTCCTTTTATTCTTTTTGTTTGCCTTTTCTATCCTTTTCAACTATGGCCAATCTCAATGATGACTGGCGATCAACCATAAGTGTGAGAATTGCCCCTACCGGATATCACCAAGGCCTATCGACTATCAGAGGAAGAAGAAAAATAATAATAAAAGAAAAACATCAGATATAAAATAAAATCAAATAAAGATTGCAAAAATCTTTCACATCATCACTGGCCATAGCCGCGTAAATGATATTTTTACCAATCTAGAAACGCAGATACAACAATCCATCTATCTAGAAACTCATAAAATACCCTACCAGCCCCACAAATTATTTAAGTTCAACTTTTTTAATTATGTGGATTTTCCTAATTCAAAGTAACATGCACCGTATCTGTAAAAAGCTGGTTTGGGAAGTGGATGACCGAACCATCTCCCGAAGGGAGAAATAATTGAAAATTATAGGCATAACCATCTCGAATGCCCATCGTCATCTCCACTTTCCTTTTCTATCACCGAGTCTCCGCCGTTTTCCTTCTCTTGTCTTCAACTTGCGGTGACTACTCGCCTCGTTAGGAACGTGTAATGTGAGGACGTGTGACTTGATTTAAGGCACGGAAAGCGATTGATCAATGCATGAATGTGATCATGAATGTGAGGTTCGTGTTGTAATATGCTGGACGAGGACGGTTGTGCTCACGGATGGCCTCGCTCGTCGATGGTGGACCGCTCTGGTGAACCGCCAAGCGGATCTCCAGGATGAGATCGGCTGCACTGGGGTTCTTGCTCTTTCGCATGCCAGGTACACGGCTTGGTCTTGCTCGGTTGCGCGCTGGTGAGGCCTTGGTCATGCCTGGATGCGCTTCAGTCTCGGTCTCGGTCACGTCTGGATGTGAGGCCTGGTGATCACCAAGAGTTGGTAGGATATTCTCGAATCGATGGAGGCCATAGTGTGAACTTCCGAGAGAAAGAGAGCCAAGGGTGAGAACTATTTAGGGTCTGTTTTGTAACCATCCTCTTTTTTTTTTTTTTTTTCTATTTTTTCCCCAAAATAAAAAATGAACATAATTCCATTTAGTAACTACTAGCTAATTTTTCTATTCACCTGAATAGATTAGTCATCAAGGAATAAATTTGGAACATAAACAAAATGTTAGAAATATCTACATTTTTGCTCCCAATAATAATTTCTGAAACAAGGTCATTTTCTGTTTTTTATTTTTTTCCCTTCATCCTTCTTCCTCCTTGAGCCGGTCATCAAGCATCGATGAGAGCCAGCAACTGGCCAAAGATGAGGACTAGCGAGGTCCATGGTTGACCTTGCCTAACCTTGCCAGCCCTTGGCGAGGCTCAATCTTGCCATGGTTGGGGGAGGTTAGCCTTGCCATGGCTAGGCAAGGTTCCACCTCACCCAAATCTAGTGAGGTCGAGCCTCGCCCACCCACCATGAGATTGGCCTCGCCATGGCTAGGCAACGCTTGCCGGAGGCCAGCAAGGTCGACCTTGACATCCCTTTTCTCTAGCCGATCATTGGACATTGCCAAGGCCCCATGACCAACTAAAGGAGGAAAAAAAAGAAGAAAAATTCATAAAAATTAGAAAAAAAAAATCTTAGAAAATTATATTAAAACTACAAAAATTTACGTTATAAAAAATTTTAAGAGTCACCAAACATTTCTTTATTCTTTTTCTATTCCAAAAATAGAAATTTTAGGATAATACAAAATGCATTTTTCTGTTCAAAAACTCTTCTAGAGAATAAAAATATAAAAAATTATTTCTGAATAGAAATCATTTCTAAGAACAAATGTTACCAAACACACCCTTAGTACCTCATTTGGTCGGATTCCCTCTCTCCTTTCAAGCCGAGATCACGAGCCTCACAGCAAGGAAAGGTAGAGCTGGCAGACTAGTTTTCCTCCCTTCTCTGTTTTCTTTCCTTTCGTCCATTTATTTCCTTTCCTCCACCGACATATACATGCATGACAGATCCTCCACTGACATAGCTCTTCTTTTCTTTCTCTCTCTTTTTTATTCAAGCATGTGAATATATTGGCTTCATCATATTCTGCTCTTCGCCGAGTATATGTCCCCTAAATATTCCTTCCTCATTCCTTTTGTGGCTGAATTCTCGAGATCTCTGCGTAATATTGCCCTCCAAATTTTATCTCTAAATCACTTTCCTAATCATGACTAGACCAAATTAAATAGAATTTACTTGGTGTGGAAACACTGCGATGCAGGAATATCGGGCTCTACCGATCAATTCCCAAGCTTAATTTTGAACTCGTCGATTGATCCTAGTTACAACAAGCAAAGACTGATTTCGGCTACACATTAAGTTGATAGGTTCAAGTTGAAGACGTCAATTTTGCAAGAGGGTTGTCAATTCAATGAACCAATTGTTGACTTTATGGTTGTCCATCAACTACCTATCAATCGAAGGCTATTCCGTTCGACTTTCATAGCTGTTTGTTGATCTTCAAGGGTGTTCATTGGACTTCCAAGGTTGGTGCACCAATGTAGAGAGTCTTATCAAGTTTCAAGACATCTAATGGTTAGTTAAATGCATTTAGTCCTAGTTATTGAGTCTATTATTTCATAGCTTTTATGAGCTTTTATTGTGGTGATGCTTCAAGTGTCATAATTAGGTGAATTCCCAAAGAGCCTGTTCAATTTTCGGGAGTTTAAATATTCTTCTCTTTTGTTTAGCAATATCAATAGAGGTGTTATCTAAATTGTAAGACATGATTTGAATATTGAGAATATATGAGATTTTCCTTGTATGAGTAAATATATCCTTAGCTTCTTTATCCTTTTAGGTGGGTTCTTCATTTCTGTTGAACCAAGAAGCCTTTTATTCTCGATTGGTGATTTCCTTTAAACCTTGATGGTAAGTTTCTCCTATCACAAAATCCTTTATACTTGGCGATGAACTTTGTCAATTTCGATCTTTAGCCTTGGCCAATGGTATGTCCTTTAAGCCCTGACGGTGATCCTACCTTCTTCTACCATACATCATCCATTAATCATTCAAAATACATTCATCCCGCAACTGCATCAATTAGGCATCAGAGCTCAAGATTGAACTCATCTTGAGTGATTCCTTTTATTACCCATCTCTCATCCCACCTCATACTTCCATTCAAAAAAAAGAAAAAAAAGAAAAAGGAAATGTCTTATCAAGTTCTTAGAGAATTGACTTTGGAGCAAGCACACAATGGAACACGTGATCATATGGAAAGAGTGCTCACCCTCCTAAAGAAATTACTGAAGGGTGGCAAGAGATTTTCAACTAAGCCTTCCATTAAAGGTGCATCCTTCTTTGAGGGCATTTATTCAAATTAGGTTGAGAATACTTCCAAATGGAAGCTCACCTCATTAAAGAGCTCCAAAAATAATCAAATGGTGAAAATAGCAAGTGCATCAAGCTCCACGACAATGGGCATCTACAAGTGAAGTGTCCAAACCAAAAGGTTATCACCATTTAAGAAATTGAGAAGATTGACTTGGAACTTCAAGAGACCCGGCAAGACATATACCATATAGAGTCTAAATCCAAGGAGCAAGACTAGATCATAGAACAAATGAAGAAGAGATGTTGGTCATCCATATGCCATCATGCAACTATGATATCATAGATGGTGAATCTCCAAATAAATCTATTGAGGCAAATGTTGAGGTTATAGATGGAGAGGGGATGATTATAACAGCTAGAGATATTACTTGCCACTTTCATTTTGTATGCCCCAAAGCATTCTCTTTCAAAGTATTAATCATTTAGCAAATTATATTTGACATATTTTTAGCTTTTGAGCATGCCTTGATGATATTTATTTACATGAAGATGATGTATTATCTAGTTGATTGGAGAGGCCGTCCTGGAAATTTGTCAAATTAAAGTTCCTACAATAAGGAAAATTGTGGCTAATTGACTAGTTTCAATCTTGGATATGAAGCCATAAAAGATTTGAGGACAAATCTTCAACACCCTAGGAGTTTGATGCGAAAGCATTGGGCTCTATCAATCAATTCTCAGGCTCAACCTTGAACTCTTCAATTGATCCTTATTCCTACAAGCAAAGACTGATTTCAACTGCACTTTGACTCAATGGGTTCAAGTTCAAGATGTCAATTCTACATGAGTCATCGATTTAATGGATCAATTATTGGATTCTATGGTTGTCCATCGACTACCTAGTTGTCAATTTACAAGTTCATTGTCAACTCTAAGACTACCGATCAACTAGTTATCAAATGAATGCTATTATGGTCAATTGCCACAACCGTTTATTGATCTTCAGGGGTGTTTGTTGAGCATTTAAGGCTAGTGCACGAATTTAGGAAGTCTTATCAAGTTTCAATACATCTAATGATTATTAAATGCATTTAGTCATACCTATTGAGTCTATTAGTTTATAGCTTTTACGAGTCTTTATTGTGGCACTACTTTCAAAAATCATCATCAATGAAATCCCCAAAGTCTGTTCAGTTTTTAGGAATTCAAAAAGTCCTTTTTTTTTATTTAGCAATATCTCAATTGTAAGACAATATTTGAATTTTGAGAATCTTTGATACCCAGCTTGACAAGTGAGCTGTGGAAAGCTCGACTCGATATAGCCTTTATAAGTATGTCTGCTAATTGGTCTTCAAATTTGATAAATGAAAAACTCACCACCCTATCATCCAGATTTTGCTTGATAAAATGCTTATCAACTTCAACATGTTTAGTGCGGTCATGTTGAACTGGGTTGTGGGAAATATGAATCGTGGCCTTATTATCACAAAATAATTGCATTCCTGACTTAGGTGGAAAATCAAGTTATGTCAACAACTTCTTTAGCCACAAAAGCTCAGATAGTCCTTTAGCCATCCCCCGAAACTCAGCTTCAGCACTTGACAAAGCTACTACTTTTTGTTTCTTGCTCCTCCATGTAACCAAGTTTCCTCCCACAAATGTGAAGTAGCCTGACGTCGATCTCCTATCCAAGGTATTGCCAGCCCAATCAGCATCCGTAAATCCTTCCACCTCATGGTGATTATTCTTCGCAAAGAAAAGTCCTTTTCCTGGTGCTAACTTCAAGTAGCGTAAAATTCAAACTACAACATTCATATGATCTTCACTAGGAGCGTGCATAAATTGACTTACAACTCCTACAGCATATGCAATATCAGGTCGAGTGTGCGATAGATAAATTAATCTCCCTACCGACCTTTGATATCGATCCTTATTGGTCGATACCTAATTAGGGAAAACTCCAAGTTTATGATTCTGTACTATAGGGGTATCGGCAAGTTTGCAATCCAACATCCCCACCTCAGCCAACAAGTCCAACACATACTTTCGTTGATACAAGAATATATCCTCCTTTGATCTAGCCACTTCAATACCCAAAAAATATTTCAGGCCCCCCAAGTTCTTCATCTCGAACTCATTTTCCAGTTTCCTTTGAAGTTCTATGATCTCCTCAAGGTCATCCCCTGTGATGATCATGTCATCTATGTATATAATCAATAATGTCACTTTGTTATGATGCCGTTTCAGGAATAATGTATGGTCTGAATTACTTTGAGTGTACCCATACCTTTTCATTGCAGAGCTAAAGCGACCAAACCAAGCCTATGGTGATTGCTTTAATCCGTACAATGACCGCTCGAGTGTACATACCACTTCCGATTTATCAGCACACGCATATCCTGGTGGGATTTCCATGTAGATCTCTTCTTCCAAATCTCCATGTAAGAACGCATTCTTTACATCAAATTGATGTAAGGGCCAGTCCAAATTTGCTGCAAGTGATAACAATTCCCGCACAGTGTTCAATTTTGCAACTGGAGAGAATGTTTCCTGGTAGTCCATGCCATAGGTCTGGGTATATCCCTTTGCTACCAAACGTGCCTTGTACCTCTCAACAAAACCATATGCTTTATATTTGATGGTGAATACCCATTTACATTCTACTGCCTTCTTTCCCTTTGGTAACTCGACAAGTCTCCAAGTCTTATTTTTATGTAAAGCCTCCATCTATTCTTGCATTGCTTGAACCCACTTGGGATCTCTCAATGCCTCCTATACTCCACTAGGAACTCTACTTGCAAAGACATTCGAGACAAATGCCTTTAAAGGTCCCGACAACTGCTTTGTCGAAACATAATTAGTAATCGGATACTTCGACCTTCGTTCTTCCACATCTGGTGAGTACCTATTAGGAGCCTTGCCACGATTATGTCTAACGGGCAATTTATAACAAACAGTTACATCAATATCAACAGACAAATTATGTGTGGTAGGAGAACTTACCTCAGGAGTATCCTCAGGAGAATTGTCAAGTACTAAAAAGGGGGTATTTTGAAGTGGAGGGAGCTGTTCTTGAGATTGTTTGTGTGTCTCTTGCACCAAATCAACCTGATGATTAGATTCCTTAGTGTACAGCTGCTCATTTTCCATTGTCCCACCATGATCCGTGACCACACCATTGTTGGCCAACGCTGCCTGCTGCAGCATGTGAACCTGCTTGTCAACTTGCACCTTAACTTGTGTGTTACCAGTCCTTGTGTCACCAGGTGTTGGCATTGCGGGGTCATTTTTTTTTAAAGCAAAATCAGCCGCAACCCCTGCCATCACACCACCTTCCCACCAAATTGTCCTTTCACTAGAAGTCTCCCCCTGAAAGGTACAATTGGGTGTGGGAAAAAATAATTTGGACTCAACGAAGGTGACATCCATTGTGATGTGGGTTTTCTTGGTAGCCGGATTGTAACAACGGTATCCTTTCTGATGAGTGCCATAACCAATGAAAACACACTTCACCGCACACGAATCAAGTTTTGTTCGTTGGTTCTTATGGAGATGGACGTATGCCACACACCCAAACACTTTGGGAGGTAGTGTCATGATATTAGGAAGAGGAACATAGGATGCAAGTTCTTGAAGGGGGGTCCGAAAATTCAACACACGAGAGGGCATTCTATTCATCAAATGTACCGCTGTAACCACGACGACATCCCAAAAACGAGATGGAACCTGACCACCTATGAGGAGTACCCGTGCCGTCTCGAGGATATGACGGTTCTTCCTTTCAGCGATACCATTATGTTGGGGTGTCCTAGTGCAAGACGTTTCATGTATAAGCCCGTGGTCCTGAAAGTAAATTGCAAGATGCTGGTTAATATATTCCCCACCATTATCGCTACGAAGGACTTGAATTTGAGTCCCAAACTGTGTTGCAATCATCCGATGAAACATTCGGAATGTTGTTGCCACTTCATCTTTATGCTTCATTAAATAAACCCAAGACATCCGAGTACAATCCTCCAAAAATGTTACAAACCAACGAATCCCAGATAGAGTAGTAAGCAGTGAAGCGCCCCACACGTCTAAATGAACCAAAGAAAACAACTTGATGCTTTTATTAAAACTCAAAGGAAAAGAGGCACGGTGACTTTTTGCCAAAATACATGTCTCACATTGGAATTCAATATCTGACAAATTATGAAACAATTCTGGAAATAAATGTCTTAAATACCCAAAAGATGGGTGTCTTAAACGACGATGCCCTAACCAAATCGCTTTCTCTTTATTAGTAGACCCACTACTTGTGTGATGTGTTCGGCCTGCTTGAAAGTCATCAACATAGTACAGCCCCCCTTTTTAGTACCACGACCAATAATCTCCTTCATGAGGATATCTTGAAATAAGCAAATAGATGGATACATAAGAACACAACACTTCAAAGCATCAGTGAGTTGGCCAACAGAGAGTAACCGGTTAGACAGAGAGGGCATTAATAAAGTGTGAGACAATGATAAAGAATGTGTAAGATCAACATTGCTAGCCCCAGTGACAGGATAACTAGTGCTATTCGCATTATAGATACTCTGTCTCCTCGGAGTGGTGTAACATATAATATCGTTACGATTGGGTGTCATGTGATCTGTTGCCCCAGAATCAACAATCCACCCCTACCCACCACACTGAGAATTACTAACAAGTGCGCACCCAATGTTACCTTCAAGAGCCGCATCAGAAGTATTGGTACCGTCTACCTGTGGTACCAAGGAAAAGGGTGAGGTCCCGGTAGCCAATGATGCCTGCCCCCATCCTATAGCATTTTCTATCTTTTTCTTGTTCTGCAACTCCTTCCACAAATCCGGATAACCGTGCAATTTAAAACAGGTATCTTTTGTATGTTTAGTATTACCACAATTAGTACAACCTCCTGGATGTTGTGGTTTAGCCTTCTCGAACCTTTGTTAGTCCTCCCTCCACTGAACGCAGTAGTAGGAGGGACCATCTGGAGAGCTTTGGACTCATTGTTGGCCTCGAGAAAGTGTGAGATAACATTTTCACCACGCGACACCAGGGTTGCCGCGGTGCTAGATGGTTCAATTGAAGATAACATAACAGCTTGGCATACATCCTCTTGCCTCACTCCGGCGTACGCTTGCTCCATCGTCGGGAAGGGATGCATCTGTAGAACATCAGCCCTGACTTTGTCAAGGGTCATTGAGCCCGTCAACGAAAAGATATACATGGTCTTCTTGCATGAGCGTTGTAGTGCTCGATATCACGAGGACAAGTCATGGGATTAGGCCGTTGAAAATCAACTTCCCGCCATAAACCCTAAAGATCATTATAATACTTTTCAATCGGGCCGCCTGCCTACTTCAATCGAGACAAACGTCGCTTTAGATCATACACTTGGGAGACATCAATGCCATCAAAGAACGTAGTAGCCACTGAATCCCATACTGCCTTTTCTGTGGGAAACGGATAAAATTCCCAATCAACACCGGGTCCATGGAATTGATGAGCCATCCTTTAATTGTAATTAAATCAGGTCTTCCACTTCCGAAAATTAGGGTCGGTCAGAAGTGGGGGTGGAAAATCCCCATTGATATATCCCAATTTGTCCTTCTTAGAGATATACATCTTGACAACTTGGGACCAAAGGCCATAATTACAGCCATCTAACTTGACTGCAATTGGTGGGGCGGAGCTTTCAGCATGAGAAGGTGAGGCTTGATGGTGAGTCAAGATTTGTGTCAACTTGGACGTCAAGGATTCAAGGAGTGCATCAATAGTGGAAGTACCTCCCGAAACCTTATGCGGGACTACAGTGCCTTCCGCTGGAGCCGGAGGAACTATCTCGATGGGTGGCTTGTCATCCGCCATGAATCCCGATAAAGGGTGTAGTCTGTGGCAATCAGCACGAAACCACTGTGCGACTACGCCACAATGAGGAATTCAGATCGTGATCAGAACACAGAGTCCCTAGATCATTTGCTCTGATACCATGTTGAATAGTAAAACAATTTTTCTTTACTGTGTTCCATACTTTTTACAAGAATATACCCACACATATATACACCGACGTAACCATCCTAGAATCTCCTACAAATCTAGAGATCTCCTACAAATCAGAAGATACATATGTATATATAAAGACCTTAAATAGAAAAACTCTCCTATTGAGGTCCTAATTGACAGCTCATGTTAATAGAGAATATATGAGATTTGCCTATGTGTAAACAACTATCTATCTCTGGTTAATTTATACTTGGCAAGTGGATTCTTCCTTGTTGGTGAGCTAAGAAATCCTTTACCCTTAGCCATTGTTTTTCTTCAAGCCTTGGTGGGGAGCGTTTCCTATCCCAAGGTCCTTTATTCTTGAGGGGTGTTTTGTGCCTTCATCCTTGGCCAGTGACCGGTATTTTAGACATTGGTGGTGATCATAATCTATCCTTCTTCTACCATACTTGTAATCCCGTTGCACACAACTGCATCACACCATTAAAAATTGTCCAAAAAGCCTAAAAGCAATGCAAATGTGAACAATGCTAATAATATTTTGCTCAGGGTTGGTGACTCCTAATTTTCGTATGAGATAAATGACTAAATAGGATAGAGAAAATTTAAGTGTAATCAAGTGTCAAACTCAAAACATGTTTTCAACATCATTGATTTTGGACGTGATGCTCCCAAAGGTCAGGATATTACACAGAAAACTTGCATTACCCTCGAACTCGATACCATATGAAGCTCAAACTTCATAAAGACATACATATGTTAATACTAAAAACTCAGTATTCATATGCAGAAAATTCAAAACCTGCATAACACAGACAACAGATGAATTGAACCAGAGTTTTGTTCTTATTCCTTTTGATTGGTACTGACGTTATGAAGCCTAGCCAAAAAAAAAAAAAAGAGAGGAGAGAGACAGGATGTGATGAAGCTTAATTCTCAACAAAAACAATTTGTCCGTAAGATCAGCAAAGAATGTACTAGAGGAGAGCAAAGAATGTACTAGAGGAGATCCATGGAACTGAGTTACATTTGTACGTCTGTCCATCTCTAATCCACACAATGGATTTTATCAATAGATGGGTCAAACACATGATGATTACAAGTACACACGAACTATGTACAACTAACTGCATCTACAACCTGCAAACTGAAGAGCCAAAAGCATATAACTCGCCATGCCTCCTGAATATCTGGGTCTTCTCTCCTAATTTCTCTGCACTAAAGAAAGACTAAACTTTGCAATGCAACTACCAGAAGCATGGCACTTGCCAGAACGAAAAGAAGAAAAGAAAGATGAACGAGCTAATATTTCTGAAGATCCAAAAGAAAACAAGACTTGAAAAGCTTCAGAGGCAATGATTTAGAATCAGGGCTAGATGAATCAAAACCAGCAGATTTTAGACTGAGATACGCAGGTAACATGGGAGATTTATCCCAATTTGGGTCCATGTCTCTGTCGCGACCTCTTTTTTTTCGGCGCCCGCAATCGGGTACGAACGCCTAAGGAGGCTAATGGCTCGGCTGAATTTATTAAGCCCGGACTCTCCCAAGTCCGCCAATTCACGACTTAATAGTTTGAGTTTTTAACCAGTAAATTAATTTTAAAACGGAGTCGCCACTAATCGGTTTGGGGTGGGTCGATTAGAAACCCTAAGCGAAGTATCGGGAGAAATACTCGCTCTGCGCAACCCGGAGAAATTAGGATCGGGGACTTGATTACACTAGTTAATCACTAATGCCCTTTCGGTACTAATCTTGTTTAAACCCTAAGGCTTTTTGGATTTTTGAGGGATTTTTCCATACATTTTGGAGGAAAGACATTTTTGAGTCTTTTCTCATTTTTGGACATAAAAGGATTTTGGATTTTTTTTTTTTTTTTTGGAAATATACAAGTCTTTTTGGCTTTTTCTGAAATTTTTGGCTTTTTCATGAATTTTTGGCTTTTTTTTTTTTTTTGGATTTTGGCATTTTTGGAAAATATGGAATATCTTTGATTTTTTTATTTTCGGAAAATAAATATTGTTTTAATATTTTTCAAAATATTTTTGGAAAATAAATTATTTTTTGATTTTTCTCGATTTTTTAGAAAATAAAACATTTTTTCGACATTTTTTTAATATTTTTCGATTTTTTGGAAATTAAAACATTTTTTAATATTTTTTCGAAAATAAAACCCTTTTGATTTTGATTTGATTTTTTTTTTTTTGAAAATAAAATAAAACCGACCCGGCCTCGGATCCGCGGGTTGGGTCCGACCCGGGTCGGATCCGCGGGTTGGGTCCGACCCGGGTCGGATCCGCGGGTTGGGTCCGACCCGGGTCGGCACCCAAATGCGGACGGGCCCGTGCGGCCCCGACTGGATTTTTCATTTTTTTTTTTTTTTTTTTATTTCGTTAAAAAAACGACGCCCGTGGCCGGGCGTTTGGGACGCCCGCCCGGCCCGACGACCCGGTCCACGACCCGTTCCGCGACCCGGCTCATCCTTGCGAACCCTACCCGGCCCGGATCCGAATCGCGACCCGGTCTTCCGCCGCGCCCGCACTGTGGAATCCCTACCCGGTTCCGAATCGCGGCGCCGAGGCACGACGGGGGGCGACAACGGCGGCGACGGCGGGCGCAACGGCGACGGCGGCAGCGGCGGCGGCGGTAGTGACGAGAGTTGAACTACGGAGGGGGAAACTATGGCGGCGGCCTGCGGCGGCGGTGGCGGTAGCACTACCCGCTCGTGGCGATGGCGTCCGGATGGTGGTGGTCAACAACTCGGTTTCCGATCTGGTGCGGCGTCGACGGACCGATCACGGCTTCGCGCAGGCTGGGGCACGACAACAAGCCGTCGAAGCAACGGGGCGTCGGGGCGAGGCGAACGGCTGCGCACGGCGTCCGGCGGCAAACAACGGCAAAAAAAACTCGACCGGACCCTCCTCGGCCTTGATTTCTCCTCACTCGGGCCAGATCCGAGCCTCCACCTACGGATCGACCTTCTCGAAAGTCACTCGCCGCCCGCCTTCCCGAAGTCTCTCGGTGGAGGGTGGGCCGAGCTCGCGACTCGAGCTCTCTCTTGCGCCCTCGCCCGATCCTTCCCGATGTCTCTCGAAGGATTTCCGAGCTCGCCACACCCTCCGACAATGCTTGCGGTCACCTATTTATAGGCGAAGGAACTCCGGTCGACGGAGGGCTCGGTCGCCGGCCTCGGCTTGCCCACCGGTTCCGCTTGGCTGAACCGGTCCCATCGAGCTTTCAAATGGCTTCGCTCGCATTAATGGCACTTTGCGATCTTATCCCTCCGGCCGACGTCGCCCTACACTCCTCGGCCGTAGGCCGTCCTTCGCGCGTCGCCGGCCACCGCGCGTGGATGCAAGCGACGAGGAAGAAGAAGAGAGAAAAGGAGCCGGCCAAGGTTGAAGGAAAATGGGCCATATGGGCCACGCGGAGGGAGAAGAAAAGGAGAGAAAAAAAAGATGGGCTGGGCTTTTGCTTTTTTTGGTGTTTTTATTTGGTTTTGTTGTTGTTTTGTCTTTTTATTATCTATTTATCCGAAAAGACAAAATTAAAACTTAATTAATAAAACTAATTAAAATTGAGGTGTCAACAATCTCGACAAAGGTTATCTCTTCTTTCCAAGTGAGAGGACCCGTGCCAATGAACTACACAGAAGGAAAACTTGGTTCCTGCTGGATTGGTTCATGAGAGTGGACTCTTGCTTTGTTCCAATTCCATCATAATCCTCATAAGCCATGAGCCCTGTGAAATGCTTAACTGTAGATACAGGAAAATAATCATAATAGATGACCAAATCAGAGTCGTAAAGCAAGATTTAACAATGGGTCAAGCAAGATGAGAGATCTACCACAAAGAAAACTATAGTAAGAAGGATAAAGAAGATAGCCTCGTACTCCCTGCAAGCAGTTCAAAACAGGTGACAAGGGCGATAGAAGCGAGACCAATAGAGAAAAAAAAAGCCATGAGGGCAAGAGGAGTGACAATTGCCCACAATTCTTGCAGTAACACGTGGTTAAATCTTGCACTAACAGATAATTACCACAATTAGTTAGAAATTACAATTCACATAGTAGTACAATTAACCACGAGTCTTGCACTAACCCGTAATAAAGAACATCTCTAGGACATAGACCATGGCAGAATACCAATTTTTTGCCTAACAAGCTGACCGTTTTGAAGATGATCCGAGGAACATGGTCAGAGCATCGCGTAGTTTTTCGACAATCTCCTCAAGTGTCAAGCAGTTCTCATTTTCTATCTGCAAGTAATGTATACGAAACAAGTATGATTTCTTTATAACTGAAGATGAAATACCATAACTCTGCTCTGAATAAGAAGAGATTAATTTATACAGCAACCTGTGAGTAAATCTAACAAAAATGCAACAAAAAGTGGATTGAACATGCTCTAGGAATTCGTGCACATATGATATTTAATTTTTAACAGTAGTTTCCTTTGGCATGTGGAATTAGTAATCTTCCCTCATTTATTGTTATTTTAGATTTTAAAAACGAAATGCAAAAGCTTCTGGGGATCACGAGAAGTGACGCCAAAGCTCGTATAATTAACAAGGAAACATATTACGGACATTTCCATACCAAAATCAGAATAAGAAGAAAGGAAAAAATCTGGATAACAGTTTGTTTCCAAGAATATCTGAACCGACAATATGCTCTCAACAAAGGATCAGGAAAACCAGTTGAAGTTTTAAAAGACTACTTTTCATTGAAACAATTTGAAGAAATTGGCAATAATTACCTGGGCCATAATTATGATATCCAAGAGGGAACTCCCAAATGCTAGGACGCTGATATTTAGAGTTGTCAAGTTCATGTCCTCCATTTGTTTCATCAATTCCTTGATGCAACCCTTGTGCTTCTCGCACTGGACTTTAATCAAAACGTTCTTCCCCGATACCTGTGCTTCGACCTCGGGTAGTTGCTGCTCGATGAGTGGGTCATATGACTTCCCGTCGGATGAAAAACATATGACGCCATCACCACGTTGGAGCGATGGCTTCTTTGCAAAGATCACGGATTCCACGGTTCTCGTGGCCACCTCTTCCTCGAGGATCTTCACACGTTCCTCGAGCTGTTTCAAGTACTTTATCGTATCTCCTAGGACAGAAGCCTTATCCAGCTATGCAACCATAACATTTATCAATTTTTTAGCAGGAACAATGAAGGCTTATAATGTGAAGAATTGGAATACAGTGCCACGTTTTTGGTCCCTATGTTTTCTAGCGATTGATAAAGGTCGTTGTAGGTGGTGGAACCTTTGTTATGTTGACTATTTCAATAAGAGGTGAGTCTCAATTTCCAAACAATCCTTAAGCAAGTACCTGTATAAATCAGACTATTTTACCTAGAGGCCAAATTTAAGTTGTTTTGCCAAGCATCTTACCTCTTAAAAGGGTTTTGCTTTCCTCCATCGTTTGTAGGGATTAGTTTTCTGATTAATGAGACGACTGTGAATAGTATGAAAAGAATGCTATAGGTACTCTCTAATGATCTCAAATCACTAACTAGCATATACAAATTGGTATGCATGAAATATGACTTATTTGATTGATTGTCCTTTGATAGTCATGATAGTGAAAATTAAGCAATAGAAAACAAAATTCAAGTTTGATTTTAACTCATGAAGACAAAACTAAGGATCTAGATGTGGTAAGCAACTAGAAAGAGATCGACACACCTCTAGACAAGTTCAGAATTGTTTAACGATAGGTGGATAGAATCTTATCGGATTTTAAATGTGTGAATAGTATATAGTAATATTTTATTAGAAGAAGGAATATCCAATCACTAACATGGTGCAAATATGTATCAAACCATCTAAATCAACTCAATAATCGTTGAGCTTGAGTGGTTGAACGATTTTCATGAATTCCATCGTAATAATACTTGACATTAGCAACGCTTTGCCCATATGTAGTTGGGTATTAATCTAAAATGATAATCATGATTCACTTAAATTGTCTATCACCGATTTACAGTTTCTTAGTTTATGGGCAAATTGTGTAAGTTTAACTTTACTCCTTAAGAGAACAGACACATGTTCTCATGAATATGATGGTCAAAACTAGTTTAATTCATTAACTACAAAAACAAAACAAAAAACCCAGTCGCAAGAACAGAAAAGCTCTTTTCCTCAAATTATTAATCTCTCTAATTCTCTGATCTCAGTCTTTGGTCTCGCCCTCTCATGGATTCCTCTCTCGTTATTTGAAGTCAGCAATTGCTTTCTACCTTTTTATCTACGGTGTATTGGCATATAATCTCTAATCTGTGTATCTAAAAGCTAGACTTTTGAAACTGGTATGCTACCCTCAATAAACATACACTAAAAAAATCATGTATGTCCTCCAATGTCAATTTAAAAGAACAGCATGTAAGGCCACAATCCAAGTACCCATTTGCAAATGTCAATCTCAAAAGTCTACCTTTTTATCTAAGTTGCATATAATCTCCAATCCATGATTCTAAAAGTTAGGTAGACTCTTGAGATTGGTATGCTACCCTCGATAAACAATTTTTTAGAGTATTTCATAAACCTGACGTCTACCTAAGGTGAGTTTCCTTACCATAAATAAAAAGTAATTAACTTTTCCATTACTCATTATGCAAAGTCAAGGATTAAGCAACGAGGTCCTTCTTGTTCAGTAGGGAGGAAGATAAATGTGGGTCCTCCAACTAGTTAGTATAGCATAAGTGTTATAACCCTTTCATTTCTGCAAATACATATCCTATCAAGAGGGCCCTAATTTTTTTTTTCCGTATATCAAAAAGACAAATATTAGCTTAATGTGACTTATTAATATTTGGTTTAAGTTTTGAACCCAACCATAATTTCTCAAATGAAACCAAGATTGCGAACACACCCAATAGAGATATATGATAAAGGTGGAAAAAAAGGAACAGTTATCAATCCTTCAGGAACTTTCACACAAAAATAATTCATTTGGAGTACCTTTGTAAGGCCCGGAATGATGGATGAAAGAGCAATGAACCGCTGGCTCAGTTTCTCCCGGCGCTTCCTCTCTGCAATAACGTGTTCTGGTCCATGCAAAGTTGTTCTACTAAATGTACCACCATCACCACTTCTCTTCATCTTCATATTTTCCCCATCTTGCAACTCATAGGTTCCTAGAAAACAATTATAAGAATAACAGAAAAAGAAGAGAGAAATATTTCATTTCCATACTCCACCAAAAATGTTTCAGCCTTCAAAAATTTGTCAGTCCACAAGCCTCACTTACTAGGATATTGCGGAGACGTGTTTGGGTACAGATCTGAGTTTTGAAAGGATATAATTTGAGAATTTGATGATGGAGATGGTTTCATTTGAGGGTTTTTGTGCTCGGTTGCAATAGGGACATCACGCGAGTGGCCAACGTTTTGGATTTGATTTGACATGTAGGTTGATGCTGAAGAAAATGAAGTAAATTGATTAAAGCCAGACTCAGTGGGAGAGTAACCAAAGGGATTCATTTGATATTGATCCATGAAGGCCGGATTTTCCGTCACCCTGACAAAAATTCAAACAATGTTTTGAGCACTCGATCTGCCTAAAACTTCAAGATTCTGCTAAAAGAAAAACACTGTGCACTACTACATAGCAAAATTGAAGAAAATCTATCATAAAATACTTAATTATCGGAAAAATAGCATAATCCAAACCACACATTTCTGTGGCCAAAAGAAAACGAAAGAGGTCCCAAACCAATGGAGATGGACTCCATTATGAAGTCTCGTTCCAACAAAAAAGCTTCACGATTGGAACTTCTATTGTTCTCTGTTCCCTGGATCTCTTCCTTGAGAAAGAACAACAGAAATGCTAACATAAAATCGATAGATCCAAAACCATTACCAACCCAAACTAGCGAAAGAATAAGAAAAAGAGAAGTGGGAAGAGAGAGAGAGAGAGAGAGAGAGAGAGAGAGAACATTTCCTTTTGTAGGACCTCAAGAACAATGCAACACAACGTAATGTCAGCAAGTAAACAGCCCTCGAGTAAAAAGATTTTAAAGGGGTCATTTGTAAGTGAAGCGAAGCTCACCAACGAAGGAGGAGAAGGAGGAGGTCGGCGAGGGTTTCTGTACTTTCTTGAAAAGCTTATGAAGTTGCTGAGCTTTCTGTATCTTGGTTTTGTTTAAAGGGCACGCACCAACTCTCTCTCTCGATGACCAAAATTAATTTCTGTACTTCTCCCCACGCATTCATTGGCATGTAATGTCAGAAAAAAAAAAAAAAAGAGCACCGCCTCTCTCTCCCTCTCTCTGGATTTTTCCAGATTTCTCTCCCTTTCTCTGCTGCACCAGAATTTTCTCCCCCTCTCCAGACTTTTCTCTCCCCCTCTCTCCGGGTTTTCCTCACCGACTTTACATCCTATAAATAGGGGTTCTTGCCCCTTGTGTGTGTGTGTGAAAAGTGAGAGGAGTGTGTGATGTGAGTGGAGTGTGTACGTGAGTGTGTGAGTGGGTGGAGTAGGTGACATGAGTGTAGAGTGATAGAGAGTGAGTGGGTGTGTGCAAGAATTGTGTTCGTGTGAGGTGTGAGAGGTGTATGAGAGTAGTGTGTGTAGAGAGTGTGTAATATTGTTTATATAAAATAAAGCAATTGTTTTACTTGTACATCCACTTGCTTCTCAACAAGTGGTATCAGAGCAGGTTGTCAGAGACCGTGCAAAGACAATGGTTGGGGACCATTGTGAGTGAGTAGGCGGTCAGGGATCATCGAGCCAAGGAGCGAAGAAGCGAAGGACGTCGGAGTTCTACCAGTGCACAATTTGGGATTGTGGAGTTTGTTGGTCCGAGACCAGGCTTACTTGGTATAGTGCGGGGCATTATACTCAAGTCATGATGACGGATTTCTCGATTTCGGTAAGTGGCACCGAGAAGCTCAACAACTCAAATTCAACAACTCAAATTATAATAATTGGAGTGCCCGCATACAATATTACTTGCTAGGACAAGATTTGTGGGATATTGTTGGCGGGAGCAACACCACCCCACCCACGAATGATAGCGAATTAAGAAAATGGAATATAAAATCGGGTAAGGCTCTTTATGTGCTTGCCGTGACTGTTAAAGATGAATTACTGCAACACATAAAGAGTGCGACGACTCCGAAGGAGGCCTGGGATAACTTGGCGACGCTGTTTGCAAGGACAAACGATGCCAAGTTACAATGCCTGGAGAACGAGCTCCTCTCAATCTCGCAACAAAATATGACGGTGAGTCAATACTTTTCTAAAGTCTATTTGCGAAGGAATTTCAAAATTAGATCCTCAGAATGCCATCTTTGATACAAGAATGAGAAGAATAATAATTCACGGGTTAATGCCGGAATATAATGGTATTGTTACGGCCACTCGTGGATGGGCAAATGAGCCAACTCTAATAGAGTTTGAGAATATATTGGTCAACCAAGAAGCCTTAGATAAACAAATTTCTAAGGTCTCAATTAAGGAGGATGAAAGTGCCCTCTTTAGTAATAAAAGAGGGTTCAAGGGCCAAAATAGAAATAGAGCAAGTGCAAGAGATGGCAAACCGTGGAAAAATCATGGAGAATGGCAAAAGCGAATAGAAGGAACTCGACCTCGGCTAGGGGGAGCTCGTCGAGACCGCAATAAGGACGACAATGAAGAAAAGAAGAATAGAAGGCGTAATGGACGGTGTTACACGTGTGGCAAAGTAGGTCACTTTGCTAGGGATTGTCGATTCAAAAGAGTTGAAGAAAATGTCGCAGCATCCAAGGAAAATGATAGCGAAGAAGAGTGGGATTTCCAAGCATCCTTTGTAGTGGAGGAACAAGAAGAGCTTGCAAGCTCCTCCATCATAGAAGATGTGATGGCCCTCATCACGGTAAGTGATAAATTGATTGATTATGAAGAAGATTGGATAGTCGACTTGGGGTGCTCAAATCACATGACCGGAGATCAAGGCAAGCTATCAAACATGTGCGAGTACAAAGGTGGACGAGTAGTTGTCACCGCAGACAACTCAAGGTTGCCGATTACCCATGTGGGCCAAACGATGATGACACCCCGATTCAGTTCGCATCAAGTCGAACTGAAAAATGTGTACCATGTGCCAAGAATGAAGAAGAATCTATTGTCTATGGCACAACTTACAGACTCAGGCAATTATGTGGTGTTTGGTCCTAGAGACGTTAGGGTGTACCGCAATTTGAAACCAACTGGTACACCAATCATGGAGGGGCGTCGATTAGAGTCTGTCTACGTGATGTCATCTTAGATGGCGTATGTGGACAAAACTCGAAAGAGTGAAACGCCTGATTTGTGGCATGCACGGCTTGGGCACGTGAGCTACCATAAATTAAAGGTGATGATGAAGAAAGGTATGCTAAAAGGTCTCCCCCACTTGGAAGTCCAAGAAGATGTCATTTGTGCTGGATGCCAATATGGGAAGGCACATCAGCTTCCATATGAAGAGTCCAAATTTAGAGCTAAGATACCTCTCGAGCTTGTCCACTTAGATGTATTTGGACCAGTGAAGCAACCGTCAGTTAGAGGATCAAAGTACATGATAACATTCATCGACGATTTCTCCAGGTACGTCTGGGTCGACTTCATGAAAGAAAAATCCGAAGCATTAAACAAATTTAAGGAGTTTAAAGCAAAAGTAGAATATGAAGTAGGCAAGAAAATATTATGCCTTCACATGGATAATGGGGAGAATACAAATCAGATGACTTTACAAAATTTCTTCAAGAATGGAAGATACATCGACAATTTACTTGCCCAAATATGCCACAACAAAATGGATTTGTCGAAAGAAAGAATCGGCATTTGGCGAAGACATGCAGGAGTATGTTGCACGTGAAGAGTGTTCCACCCAAGTTTTGGGTTGAGTGTATGAAGATGGCAGCGCACGTGATCAACAGACTACCTCAAGCAAGGCTTGGCTTTATGTCACCTTATGAGAAGTTGTGGAATCGCAAGCCCACAGTAAGTCACTTTAGAATATTTGGGTGTGTATGTTATGCATTTATGCCAGACCATCTTCGTAACAAGTTCAATAAGAAGGCAGTTCGCTGCATATTTGTGGGCTACGATGATCAAAGAAAAGCATGGAAGTGTTGTGACCCTACAACAGGGAGGTGTTACACTTCCAGAAATGTGGTGTTCGACGAACTATCATCTTGGTGGACATCACAACCTAATTCAAAACAAGTTGAAGAGATTCGTGAAGGGATGGAAGAAAATGACAAGACTAATAAGGGCCAGCCAATTGAAGAAGGAAATGATAATGTAATTGGAAGAAAAGAAGTCAGAGCACAATCACCAGAAAAATCAAAGAGCCCATGGTGAACTAGTGTACATCCAAGAACTACAGAAGAGTTCTGACCAAGTCAGATGGAAGAACCTGAAGAGGAGGAATCTCAACTAAGGAGATCAACAAGACAAAGAAGACCAAATCCCAAATATGCAAATGTGGCACTGACCGAAGATGTCGGAGTAGTCGAGCCGTCCACATATGAGGAAGCTTCGCAAGACATGGAATGGAGGAAAGCCATGGAGGAAGAGATACAAGCACTAAGAAAGAACGAAACATGGGACCTAGTACCGAGACCTAAAGAGGTACGTCCTATATCTTGCAAATGGGTCTATAAACTTAAAACTCGACCAGATGGGTCGATAGAAAGATATAAGGCACGACTAGTCACTCGAGGATTCTCTCAAAAGTATGGCTTAGATTATGATGAGACCTTTAGTCTAGTGGCAAAGATTACTACAGTTCGAGTCTTACTAGCACTTACAGCAAGCAAGTCGTGGAAATTATGGCAAATGGATGTGAAGAATGTCTTTTTACATGGAGAACTAGATCGAGATATATACATGGAGCAACCAGATGGTTTCAAAAGTAAGTTTCATCCAGATTATGTTTGTAAGTTAAAGAAAGCCCTCTATGGCTTAAAACAAGCCCCAAGAGCATGGTATGGGAAGATTGCTGAATTTCCGGTGCAAAGTGGCTACTTTGTAGCCCCAGCAAACTCGAGCTTGTTTGTAAAGGCAGAAGATGGCAAGCTTGCAATAGTATTAATCTACGTGGATGATCTAATCATCGCTGGAGATAATGAAGATGAGATATGCCAAATCAGAACCAACCTCTCAGTGCGGTTTCAGATGAAAGAGCTTGGAGAATTAAAACAATTCTTGGGACTCGAGATTGAGAAGACCAATGAAGGATTATTCCTATGTCAGCAAAAGTATGCACGAGACCTCCTAGACAAGTTCAGGATGCTTGATTGCAAACCTATTTCTACTCCAATTGATGGAAATGTAAAGTTATGTGCAATTGAAGGACGAGAATTGGAAGACTCAACTATGTACAGGCAATTGGTGGGTACCCTTATTTACCTAACCATAACACGGCCTGATATTGCCTTTGCAGTGGGAGTAGCAAGCCGATTCATGGAGAAGCTGCGAAGGCCCCACTTAGATGCAGTCAGGCGCATACTAAGGTATGTAAAGGGTACATTTGATTTTGGGCTTCTGTATAAGAAAGAAGCATCATGTGAAGTTGTAGGCCATTGCGATGCTGACTTTGCTAGAGATCGTGACATGTGACGATCAACTACTGGATATATGTTTAGCCTTGGATCAGCAGTAGTGTCATGGTGTAGCAAAAGACAGGCAACTGTGTCACTAGCTACAACAGAAGCTGAGTATAGAGCAGCAGCAATGGCAGCACAAGAGAGTACATGGCTGGTACAGCTAATGGAGGATCTCCATCAACCAATAAATCAACCTACACGAATATATTGTGATAATCTGTCGGCCATAAGCTTAGCGGAGAATCCCGTTTTCCATGCGAGGACCAAGCATGTAGAAGTGCACTATCATTTCCTACGGGAAAAGGTATTACAAGACGAGATAAAGATGGAGTATGCCAAAACAGATGATCAAGTTGCATATATCTTCACCAAAGGTCTTGGAGCTGTAAAATTCGAAGAGTTTCGAAGGCAACTTGGTATGATCACAATGTCCATGCTAAGAGAGAGTAGTCAGTGAGGGGGAGTGTCGGGAGAAAAAAAAAAAAAAAAAAAGGAGCACCGCCTCTCTCTCTCTCTCTCTCTCTCTCTCTGAATTTTTCCAAATTTCTCTCCCTTTCTCTGTTGCACCAGAATTTTCTCCCCCTCTCCAGACTTTTCTCTCCCCCTCTCTTCAGATTTTTCTCACCGACTTTACACCCTATAAATAGGGGTTCTTGCCCCTTGTGTGTGTGTGTGTGAAAAGTGAGAGGAGTGTGTGATGTGAGTGGAGTGTGTACATGAGTGTGTGAGTGGGTGGAGTAGGTGACATGAATGTAGAGTGATAGAGAGTGAGAGGGTGTGTGCAAGAATTGTGTTCGTGTGAGGTGTGAGAGGTGTATGAGAGTAGTGTGTGTAGAGAGTTTGTAATATTGTTTTTTTTTTTTTTTTGGGTGTCCCAGGAAACCCCGTAAGCCGACAGCCAGCGAGTAGAACCTAGGGGCAGCACAGGTGAAACCACCACCCCATGCCACCGGGTAAGTCACCTAACAGCCCGGGCAGCACAGGTGAAACCACCACTCCATGCCATCGGGTAAGTCACTTAACAGCCCTTCAGCCCCCTTGCTTCGCAAGGGCTTCGAACCCTTCCCCTCTGGGCGAAAGGATCACAGAGGCTTTACCATCCAGGCTGCCATGGTTGGTGGTGAGTTTGTAATATTGTTTATATAAAATAAAGCAATTGTTTTACTTGTACATCCACTTGCTTCTCAACATGTAATTCCATTTACTCTTTTTTTCAGCCTCGTTGGCGCATTTTGACTGGATTCCGCTTAGGGTTCCACGTGAACACTTTCTGTTATGTTCATGGATTGGACTTAACACATACTTTCATATTCTCTTTTCCTTTAAATAATCGGTCTAAGAAATAATCTCTTCTTTCGACACGGAGAGAACATGGAGTGCTGAAAAAACTTGTCGACCATCTCGTCATGAATATCCATTCCACGCTTTTGATTCCACCTTACTATACACTTTTTCAAGTAATTTTTGTCCCAAATTAAGTTTTCTTCAAACAAGAATATGGGAAGATAGAGCGCTTTTTTCAAAATCCGCATTCATGCGTCACCAAATATATGATTACACCAAGTAATTGACTGCACATGTCGAATGTAGAAATACGTTTATCTCATGTGGCAGTATTTGTCCTTGGTGGGAGTGAGCTTCTTTGTGCGCATGAAGTTAAACTATTTGCTATTGACACTACATCAATCATGTGACCGATACATGAATGATTGCAATGGTTGCACATCCAAATGATGGCATTAGTAAAAAGATTCGATGTCAGTGGATTTGGATTCTGTGGTCTATGAAAGAGCTGATCTCTTGACTGTTATCGGTTATAATCATGTGCATTTCTTCGTAACTTTCCTTTATAAAGAAATTGTGATACACAAAAACTTAAAAAGAATAAAATTGACGAGTGAGATTTCTCATCATTTAATTGGCTGGCCACCACATTCTTTAGTAGTCGATCCTTGGTGTAGCACGTTGTCATGAACTCCATTAGGTTCGATTGCGTGGTGTATAGAGAAACCCCCGTGGTTGCTTCTCTGAGAGAAATACTCCAATTCTTTCTTCTTCTTCCTTTTTTGTTTTTTTGTTTTTTTTTTTTGGGAGGGGGTTGGGGGGTGTAAAGAGAGACTTCAGTTCATTATTAATAAAATGACTAAAAGGCATATATTTAGATCTCAAAATTGACATCTTGCCTAGCATTTGAAAATTTACTGTTGATGTGGACTTGCAAGCAACTATTTCCCTTCTTCAAAATCCAATTCCCTCTCTGGGGACATCCTCCTTTCTTAGATTGTGAAGATATCGGAGTATTTCCTATAAGCCAAAATCATACATACTTTTAGAGAAGGAAATTCATGTGCAGGTTGATAAGCAAATTAATTACTTCAGTCATCTAATGTAAATTACACCCTAACATTAGATAGGTCACTAATAGATTACTTCCTTTATTGATCGAGATCAAATTTTATTAGGAGAGTAAAGATGTAACTCTAGGGCTTTGCCCTTATTTCTTACCAAAATAAATAAATAAAATGATTGAATTAAATAGCGACCCCACCACAAGATAATTATATTATTATATCACCATTTTAATCTTGAGTAAAAAGAGATATTCAATGATCCCTCAACTATAAAGTGTCATAATTTTTATATTGAAGTGTCATGGAATACAAAGGCTCTCTTGATCCGACAACCGTTCCATTCTAAAACAACCGGTCTTCGGATATTTGGGAAACCTCCTATCGAATGGAAGACATCAGTCGGTGATAGAGATGGATGACTTTTCTTTCTATGAGCACTATTTCACAACGTGTCTCTAATCAATTCGTACAAAAGTAGTTTCTAGTAGTTTTTCTTTGAAAGGAGGGTTCCCAATATAAAATTCCTAGTTACCCTACGCAAAGAGCTCGAGCAGATTCCGTCTAGATCGTGAGAGCTTAATTATTCTAATGCAGAAGAGATATGAAGCTTCAATGAGAGCCACGAAACCCCATCACATGGAGCACGAGCAGATTTCTATATGTTTTCTTCGAAAGTGCGTGAGGAGGAATTGAGCAAAAATAAAAAAGAACGGAAAGTAGATAAAAAAATCAATGGCAAAGAGACAAAGGATGGAAGAGAATTGTAGAATGTGAAGGAGAGACATTGACGGTAGATCCAAAAAGAATGAGAAATGAAATTTTCTGTTAAGCAGCTATATCTTTTCTATTTTATAATGTCTTTAAGGTACTTATTGAAATTGCGTAAAGGAAATTTATAATTTGCAGTTAATTGACTTTTCTAACAAAAAACTCAACCGTCTTTTTTTGCGATATATTTAGTTGATGGTCTTAGAGAAGAACTTTTTGATAATCTCATATTTAGGTCATCCATCCAAATTTTGATTTGCATCTTACCTACTCTATAAGAGGCAGACGATATTTAATAAGCTTGAAATTCAATTGTGGGGGGAAATTGTCCAAAAGTCCTAAATTAATTATACGTCAGTTAATTCAATCATAAACTTTTTAATTTGCCCAATTTAATCCTAATAAGGTGATTTTTCAATATATTTTTACAGTCAAATTTCACTAAAAATTGCTGACATGCACGCTAGATGTCTTATGTAACATAATTGGTATTGACGTAAACAATTTTTCCAACTATTTATCAATTCTTTTTCCTTTTTGATATATTTTTTCCTTCTTCTTCTTAGCCTTTTCTTTTCCATTTTGCCTATGGATAGTCTCAACAATCATAGACAACCGGCCACAAGTGAGAATTTCCCCCGCTATGCTAAGGCGTAGTGACCAGAGGAGGAGGTAGGGAAAAAAAAAAGAAATTTAAAAAAGATTATAAAAACTGTCCACGTTGTTGCTGCGTAGATAACTAGCACTAACTAGATTACAACAATGTCAGTCGTTTCTAGTAAAAATTTACTTGAAAAGCTATATTAAAAAAACTTTAAAAGTTTATAACTAAATTGGCCAAATTAAATAGTTTTGAATTGAATTGGCTGCTCATGCAATGGTTTAAGAATTTTTTGGACAATTATTCATTTTTTATAAATACAACTTAAATTGTTTTTGTCTCTGATAACCCACCTAAAAAAATTGATTTTAAATCACAATGTCAGTTTTACCGAGTATCTCGCATCAGTTTCGAAATTATATTTTTACCTAAAAATACTGGTACAACAATCCAATAATCTAGAAACTCGCAAAATACTCTACAAGCCCGACAAATCAATTAATTTCATGGTTTTATTTTTATTATTTATTTAAGCTAATAGTCCTGATTCAAAATAACTTGCACACGGTTCGCAAGAACAAATTACTTCAAATTTTGTGAACTAAAGGTTCCAGGACGCTTCGTCGAGCTTCCGCAACCTTGAGGTTCGTTTCTTTTATATAAATTTGAGCAGCAAAGGCTACAGTATCTGGAAAGCTGGATAGGAGGGTGAATGACCGAATCAACTCCCGAAGGGAGAGTATTGGAAATCGATGATGACTACCAAGATATTCATAGTCTGCATAACTCAATCTCGGTTAGAATCCGACATCCCTATTGTAGCACCATGCATTAGTCGTCCGCCCAATGTAATCCACATTTAATAAACCTGATGTCAAATGAGCACAACTCAGAAGAAGCTGATCCGAATCGCCGGAAGAACAGCATGAAAAGCATTCGTCACGAAACCTAACGGAAATCATTTACGTACGAAAATTGAAGACAACAGCGAATCCATTGCCTTAATCGGGATGTCCAAATTACCATGATAACCATGGATATCACTCAAATGCTTAAAAAGCCCAAGACAACTCACTATTAGCGAAAAAACAACACCCGGACCCTGAAATGCCAAAAGTTGGCATAAATAGACATTTAAGTACCAAAAGTTACGAAATGGACATTTAAGTACTAAATTCATAGCAAAATAGATCACTTAAGTGTCATCGGCGAGAAAATCCGGCCGAAATGCTAACGTGTCAATTTTCCGGCAAGCTACATGCAAAACGATGTCGTTTTGTATGCTGATGTGGCTAAGCAATATCAAAATGACATCGTTTTGATATAATTCAAATTTTAATATAATAATTAATTTAATTAAAATGTAAAAATTAATTAATTAATTTTTTGCGAGAGCCTCGTGTGCCCTGCCCCGCATCCGGGTGAGGGTCATGGCCCTCACCCAAATCCGGCGAGGGTTGCCGACCTTCGCCCGGCCGACCCAAGGGCCACCGCCATCCGGGGCAAGGGCACGCAAGCCCTCGCCGTTGGTCGGTGGGGCCGCCAACCCTCGGCCGAGGGCCGGCAACCCCGACCAACCTTCCCCACCTTCCGGCGACGGCGAGGAGATGGCGGCGGCAAGGGCTCACCCTCAACTCGTCAATTGCCTTCCTCCTCCTCTCCTCTTATGTTTTTTTTTAATAATAATAATAATAATAATAATAATAATAATATTTATTATTATTATTATTATTATTATTATTATTATTATTATTATTAAATGTAATTTAATTAATTTATATATTATATTAAAATTCAAATTATGCCAAAACGTTGTGGTTTTTATGTGTGTTTTGCTAATTCGGCATTTTGGCGAGCCATGTAAGCGAAAAAATTAATAAAAAAAAAATGACATGTAGGATTTTCGGCAAAGCTTAAGTGCCACTTTCGTAAATTTTGGCACTTAAATGTCATTTTGTGCCAACTTTGACACTTGAAGCGTTCTTTTACCTCGTAAAAACCAAGGAAAGACATGGAGAAAAACAATTCCATACATCTCATGATAGGATAGCAAAATGACAACCGTACCTTCCTAAAGAACAAGATGAGATAATCGAACAAACAACTACCATTAGAGAGGTAGTTGGTTATTGTTGAACCAATGCACGGTACAGCCAATAAAGCTAGACGGTGATCGTAAAGAAAGCTACTAAATCCTAGAAGAACTCACGGAGGAAAAATAGTCCTTAACTTTATTATTCTTGATATAACGAAACCATCGTAAAGACAGCCAGCCACTCCCTAACAGACCATAAGTCATGTTGCAGGAGCAGAAGGATAGTGTGCCGCTATTTGAAAATTTGATTACCTTACTCAGAACGAGGTAACACTAAGAATTTGCCGACTAGGCCTTGTTAAAAAAGAATAGTAATCACAATCTCGGATCATAAACTGCTAACTCAGCAAAATTAAGCAAAATCTAACACAATACATCTACATACGTTACGGAATCATGGCATGCATCTGAATTCATTAAGCAAAAAGATAATCCTCCCCAAATATTATAACTTTTCCTCATTAGATACATCCAAAACTATTATAGTAAAATCATATTTTATTACATCCATAGCTGTCATACTAAAATTATTTCTGTAATAATGCTTATAGAGAAAAAAATGGAGAGAGACAGGATGTGATGAAGCTTCATTCTTGAAAAAAACAAATAAAGGGAGTCAAAAAAATTGTTTTGGACAATGTTTGGAGTAGGCTGAGCTGGAAGACCTGAGGTTTGTTGGTTTTAGATACACTTGGACTACGTCCTCGGGCCTTCTAGGAAAGCAAGAAAGATCGACAAGATTCTGGTGAACACCAAGTGGAGTATGGATCTCTCTTACTCGGAAGCCTCCTTCTTGGCGCCAGGAATCTCGGATCACTCGCCTATGGTGGTGAATGTGCTTAATCCAACTCCTCGGAGGAAGCCCTTCAAGTTTTTCAACTTCTAGATTAAGCACCCGAGTTCAACGAGATTGTCTCGCAAGTTTGGGATGCCTCGGGTGTTGGAGTCTCTATGTATAAGTTTGTTTGTAAGGTCAAGGCTCTTAAATGTCGGCTCAAGCAGCTCAATAGAGATTCTTTCTCTAATATCTCTGCCAGAACTCTTGATGCGAGGAAGACGTTGGAGACCATTCAGGCAGGCTTGCAACAAAACCCCTTTCTATTGACCTCACTAAGGTGGAAAAAAACCAGAGGCGTATCTTTGTAGAGTTGCGTGCCTTTGAGGAGACCTTCTTCAGGTAGAAGTCTAGGGTCAGATGGCTCAAGGAGGGAGATCGCAATACCAAGTTCTTCCACCAGTATGTCAACAAAAGACATTTGAGAAATAGAGTCCTTTCCGTTCTCGACTCTTTGGGGAACCAGTGACCGAGCCACGGCTGGTGCAGCATTGATTTGTAGAGTTCTTTGAGGACCTCTTGGCACCACAAGGAGAGATGGTTAGACCCTTGATAGAGGACCTGAGAGAGGTTATCCAGCATCCACTCTCAGATGATCAAGCTGCACTCCTTGCTCGGCCGGTTACAAAGTTGGAGATCCGGGACACTATCTTCTCCTTGCCTAGGGGAAAGGCACCTAGACCAGATAGTTTCACAGCGGAGTTCTTCAAAGAAAACTGTGACAGTAGGTTTCTTAGTCACGACTGCAGTAATGGATTTCTTCACCTCCGGAAAACTTTTAAGGGAGATTAACAATACCATCTTGGTGATGGTTCCTAAAGTAATCAACGCCACTTCCGTGGAGGAGTATAGGTTTATCGCCTGCTGCAACACTATTTACAAGTGTATTACAAAGGTGCTAGATAATAGGGTGGCCCTAGCTTTGAAGAGCTTGATAGGCCCTTATCAAATTACTTTTGTAAAAGGCAAGCGGATCAAGGATAACATCTTGCTGGCTCAGGAGCTACTCTCTAGCTTCCACCTCGAGCCTTATCTCCCTAAATGTGCGATAAAGGTGGACTTCAAGAAAACTTATGATACTGTGGATTGGGACTTTCTCGAAGATGTGTTGTTGGCATTTGGCTTCCCTCAGTCTGTCACGCGACTTATTATGACTTGTGTGCGCACACCCAAATTTTCAATTACTTTGAATGGAGAGTTCCACAGGTTATTTGCGAGTGGCCAAGGTCTCCGCCAAGGTGATCCCATCTCTCCCTACCTTTTCACTATGGTTATGGAGGTGCTTTCAGGGATCATTCTTAGGTACTCTTTGAGACCTAATTTCAAGTTCTTCTGGAGGTGTAAGGCAACGGGTCTTTCACATTTCGTTTTTGCAGATGATGTCTTCCTTTTTTGTGAAGCTCACCTTCCTACGGTGGCTCTCCTCAAGGAAGGTCTTCATATATTTTCCTCTTGGAGTGGCCTTTGTCCTAACCCGTGTGTTGACACCTATTTTTACAAAAAAATCAATCAATCAAAAAGTCAATAAAAAAATCAAGAAATTAAAAAAAAGAACAAAAAAAGAAAAAGAAAAAACAGCAACCCAACCCCTCTTTTTCCCTTTCAGCCCACGAGCGAGGGTCTTCTTCCCTCTGTGTCGTCTTCGAAGACCTGCAAAAAAAAGAAAGAAACAGAACAGAAGACAGAATAGGAGGAAGTCGAAGAAGGATCTGCAGAGGATCAACAACTGCGATTTCAGAAAAATGGAAGCAATGAACACTTGGCTGCAGCGTGGCAGCTCCTGCAGTTGACGAAGTCCAAGAAAACCTGCAATTGTTGTAGCTGAAAATAGATTGAACTCGGTCCCAAGGAGAAAACTGACCGCAGACATACATAGAGGCAAGGAGGTTGGACTGACCGAGGAAAATTAGAGCTGAAGATGGAAAAGAAAGAGAGCTGGCTTTGTGGGCTAGCAAAAGACATTTCGGACAAAAAAAGGGGAACCAAAAAAAGAAAAAGGGATGAACAGATAAAAGGGGGGCGGACCCAAGAAAAGAAAAAGAAGGGATGAGCAGAAAGAGACCGAGGGGGGGGGGAGACAGAGAGCGACTAAGAGAAAAAGAAAGTGAAACTTGAGAGGAAAGAGGAGTTTTTGCTAGCAGATTGGCCACGCTCGAACCATTTTCGACGACCTTTGGCCAGTACCCTCTAGCATACGATCTTTCACCCCCGAATATCGGCGTCACTGGTTAGTTTCTTTACTTGGTTCAAACCTCTCTTGCCCGAGGATCCCAGCTCGAAGATACCAAAGCGGCGAGCTATAGCTCGATTTGTCGCAAGTTAACCCGCTTCCTGCCGTCTTCGAGTTGGGTAGGGAACTTCATGATGGGATGCTTATTCGCATGAACCTTCGCTGCTCCACCTTGTTTTGGTCTAATTGGAAGCCAAGTTTTGTTCCTTTTGTTAGCCTGTATGCATGATGAGATTAAGTAAGTTGATGCGGTTGATTTTGCATGTTTCTTGATGATTTCTCTGGGTCTAGACTCGAACGGGTTCAAGAAAGGAGTCAATAACCTCATCTTGAGTCAGTGCTTACCACGTGTTTGATAAAACGCTTGAAATAAGTTAACGTGGATTGGGTCATGAATTTCGGATCATTTGGAATGAGTATGCTCTTATCTTGCGTAAAAGGAATCTTGTATGGATCATTGAGCATGATTTCGTTTAGGTTTCGTTGTTGTTATGGTTGAATCTGAACATTTCTTGATGTTTGACGTAGTTCCCTAATATCTAAGGAGTTCAGCTGTTCATTAGTGTTCGTGTTCCATTTCCTCGTCTTCTTGTTGTTCTTATGCGCCTGTTTATCTTTCCGTGGGGTAGCGACTATCAGTGGACGGGCGATGGAAGGGTCACCGATTGTTCAGGGCCGTGTCGTTAGTGTGAGGATGAGATTCGGTGGGATGGAGCTTCGGTGAAGAAGTTGCAGGACTGGCGTTAGCTTTAGGAAGGAGAAGGCGCAGTAGAATAACCAAAATAGGAAAAATGACAAAAAGAGAGAGAAAAGGAAAAAGAAAGAAAAAGAAATATAAAAAGGCAAAATAATAAATAATAGAAGAAAACTATGAAATGGCAAAGGGAGTTTCGGGTGTTTTGTGGAAGCTTCGAGCGGAGGAGAAAGCATGCAGAGAAATAACCTAAAAGAAAAGCTTAGGAGAAAGACAAAAAAAAAAGGAAATAAAAAAGGTAGTGAAAGGAAAAAGAAAAAAAGACAGAAGATAGTTTCGGGATTAGGGGTTGCTGAAAAAGGGGGAAGTGCAGTAAGGAAATGACAGAGCAGTGATAAGATAACTTTAAAAAAAAAAAAAAAATTAAAAAATAAAAAAATTAATTATAAAAAAATCGAAAATAATAAAAATCAAAAATATTTCCGAAAATTCAAAAATTCAGGAAGCATTCAAAAAATTCGCTTTTTTTTTTCCTTAATTAAAAAAATTAAAAAAATTAAAAAATTAAAAGATTATTTTTATTTTTATTTTATTTTAAAAAAAAAAATCAAAAAAAAAAAAAAAAAATAAAAAATTCGAAAGTTGGAAAAGCTTAGGGTTTAGTTAGGAATTGTTTTGTCTTGCCTTGTTAGCGTAATTATGCCTTTCTTTTCTTGTACCTTGATTTTATTGCATGTTTAATTCGCATATTTGATCACGTTCGTGGATGTTTAATCGCGACATGCTCAATTTTACTACAATTAGGATCTTGGTAGTTATGATTGCTACTCAATGATTACGCACTCGCATGATCACCTCATATGTTAGTGGATAGGCATGAAATCAACTCGAATCATTTTGCTAAAATGAATCAAGATTTTGGGCTAAAATGAACAAGAATTAAAATGAACAAGATTAGGTACGAAAGGGCACTAATTGGTCAATTAGTGTAATCAAGTCCCCGACCCTAGATTCTCTGGTTGCGTAGGAAGTGTGGCATTCTCCCGTGCCCCACTTGGTTTCTAGCCGACCCCAATAGGCTAGTGGCGACTCCTTTTGTGCAAAAATTCATGAAAAATATCCCAACGTCACGCGGGGTATGGGCTTGGGAGAGCTTGCGCCCAATCAAGGGCCTTAGGTCCGTCCTTTGGGCAATACCCCTAAACCTGTTCCCTCCCCCCGAGGGTAGGTCGCGACTTGACTTGGCGACTCCGCCTGGGAATTGGTTTTAAACTTTAGAGGACTTAGGCCAAAATTAATCTTGTTCAAAATATTTTTGTTTGGCAGCAAAGATAGTATGTGCATCCATAACATGTCGAATGTGGATTGTTTATGGGAGTTATAAGAGGCGGTGATTTCTAACATTTGTTTTGCAGGGGGTATAAGAGTGAATGGTTTATTCATGTTTGAAGTGCTGATTGTTTTTTTAAATTGTCATGCATGAGTCTCTTGCATTGCACTACACCATAGCACACACTACCCGCCGGGACTGGGCTGCATAGGATCATTTAGGATGGTGTTGAGGTGGATACCACTCCGACTACAAGCACGTAGTACGAGTCGCCCACCTTAACCCCGAAATTTCTTTCTTGATGTCGAGGTCCCCACCCCGGTCTCGCGAGCATGCGACACGGGTCGATCCTTTGACAAAGCCGGAGTCATGGGTAACACGACCTAGCCACGAGCTTGTTGGTTCAGTCCCGTGATCCCATGGCTTCATTTTTGGGCCATCTAGAGTAGAATTCGAACCACTGTCCATGTGCATGTCCATGACCTTAACATCGATGCTCAATGAGTAGGGTAAGTTTTTCTTGAATTCTTTTCTTCGCAATTTACTTATTTGCTTTCATTTTGGTCGGTCCATGACAAATTAGGTTGATCACACAATGGGGGTACCTGATCTTCGCATCATCTCCGTCCCGAAAGCCGAGCTTCGCGCGTGGTGGAATAATTTGGATCCAACTGGCTGCGATTGGGTGCGATCATATGTTGGACGTTTACTTCCCCTATTAGAGATAGAAACTCATTCTGGTGTAGTACAAGCGTTAGCCCATGTGTGGTGCCCCGAAACTTGCACGTTCATATTCGGTGACCACGAGCTCACTCCAACCCTGGAAGAATACAGTGTTGTCATGGGAAAGCCTTTGGTGTCGGAGTTAATTGGCCCACCCGTAGGGACCGAGCATGCATCAACCTTATCCGATTTCCTTAGAGTTAAGGAGGATGACGTGAGGAAAGTTTTGAAAGCTAATCGCAAGACTTGCCCATTTTCATTCCTAAATGAGCTTTTTCAAAATGCCCCATCTTTTCAAAAGAATAGGATCTTCCCGCTAGCCTTCTTCGGGTTTGTGTTATTCCCACATTGTAGGAACGCTATTAACCCTTCCGTGGCATGGGTAGTTCGTGAGACATGTATGGGAAAGGGTTTTGTTAACGCCATCCTGACTGAAACTTTTCTTTCCCTTACCCGTTTCAAAGAAAACAAAAACAAAACTTTCCACGCTCCTCCTGAACTCTTGCAAATTTGGTTCTTCTCTCACGTTAAAGGATTTGGTAGCCTAATGACCGTGAAAGACATCTCTGACTCTAGCCACCCTATCCTGAAATTTAAAGATAGGAAGACGTTTGCCCCCGACTATCACTATTCTGAGTGGTTAGCTTTCATGACCAACCCTGGACCCGAAGATTTCCAATGGCACGCCAAATGGCTCCGAATTCGAGAAGCGCGATTCGTGTGTGGGCTTACTGGACCTGTTCCTTTGTTGGGAATTACCGGAGTCACAGAGTATTACCCAACCCGAGTCGCCCGTCAATTCCAAGAGGTTCAACAACTTCCACCGATGATTCAAGAAGACCCACTCAGGATGGACTTCCCTGATGGAT
The DNA here is from genome assembly GCF_016545825.1 of Eucalyptus grandis. Taxonomy (NCBI): domain Eukaryota; kingdom Viridiplantae; phylum Streptophyta; class Magnoliopsida; order Myrtales; family Myrtaceae; genus Eucalyptus; species Eucalyptus grandis. The sequence goes on from NC_052619.1 coordinate 32,078,737, forward strand.
GCCAAGATCACGAAGACTCCGTTGCATTAGTCAAGTCGATGTGGGATATGTGCCATCCCCGGAAGCTAATATGGCCCGAAGAGGAGTTGGAAGGGCAAGAGAAGACTTATTATGCCTCAACGGAATACATCCTTAGGCATAAAATCCTAGAGAGCCTACGCCCGAAGATTCCCGTCGTGCCATTAAAGACCACCCATCGAGCCGAGATCAAGCGCCTCAAAAGGAAGCTCGAAGAAGCCGAGGAGCGTGCCTCGAAGTTGACTCGAGTTAGAGGAGCAGTCACGAGCGGGAGCTGTCCTCATTAGTTAGATCGAGTCAAGTGCGATATGTAATGGGTCAATGCTCACCTATGTTACAATGTTAAAGAATTTGTCTCGAGTCGCGTTATCGGGAGATAAGAGTCATGATTAACCTCGTTGTTTAGGGGTTCTCCCTCATGTCTTTTCATGCGTTATGTAGCAACTTTGCTTTCAATGAAACGAGCAAATTTGGGCGATTAGATCTTTGTCATGGACCGACCGCCTGATCATTACTCCATGCTTATACATGCTTATCTATCCGTTTTCAGGTACTAGCCGATCGATTGTCTTTTACTGTTCGTCGACACGGCCAAGCGGAGATCCCCACCGCACGCGCGCGAAAGTCGAATGGAGAACGAGGACACCAACGTACGCATGGCCAAGATGGAGGACCAGCTGGCCCAACTCACCACAATGATGCTTGAAATAAGCCAAAAGCTCAAGGAGCCCCCTGCTGTAGCTGTTACGGGAACATCCACTCCAGTGTCAATAGAAGGCACACACGTTGCTGATCCCCCCGGGAAAGAAACTGCTGGGGAGGCTCCTTCTGTCACGCCAATTATCGTCAATCTGGATCCTCCTCCAAAGGAAAACCCAACACCCCGTCTAAGCGAAGAGAGTGAAAAACGCTTGGCAAAGATGGAGGAGCGACTGTGTGCCTTGCAAGGTTACGAGCTGAAAGGAGCTGATAGGCTGTCTCCATACACCAAGACTAACTTCCCGAGAACTTCCAAGAGCCCGAGTTCACAAGAAAATATGACGGAACGGGATGTCCTAAGACCCACCTCGATATTACATGAGGAAAATGGCTCGTTACGCCGACAACGTGCCATTTCTCATACACACGTTTCAAGATAGCTTGGAAGGCATTGCCCGACGTGGTTCATTGCGCGGACATTGAAGAATTCACTAGTTGGGAGGATTTGACCAACGAGTTCTTGCAGCAATACCGGTTTAATACTGAGCTCGCCCCTACAAGAGAAGAATTGACCCGCGTTGAGAAGAAAAGAAATGAGTCATTTAAAGCCTTTGCGCAAAGGTGGAGAACCATGGCCTCACAGGTGAAGCCAGCTTTGAATGAGAGGGAGATGAAGCAACTCTTCCTCAAGACATTACCCCCGAATACTTCCAAGGATTAGTATTTTCGGGATGCCAAACCTTTTCACAAACTGGTAGATGTAGGTGAAGGAGTTGAGTGGGCACTCATTGAAGGGAAGATATCCACCGGAGGCACGAAGAAGTTCCAAAGAGAAAAGATAAGGAAGCCGCAGTTGAGGTAGCGCTCGTGCAAGAGTCATTTTACCCTAAGTCGCCCACAAAGACCTTCGCACGGCCTATGGCTGTTCAAGGGAGCTCATCACGAGCATATGACAAGGGCAAGAGACCCTTTCGAAAGGAATTTTCCCCACGCCACGACCATTGTCAAAGCTGTTGCCTATGCTTCTCGAAAAAGGATGGTTGCGAAGGAAGTACCTGTGGGACAACCCCACGAGGTTCACCGGGTTTGATGTGACCAAGACCTGCGAGTACCACATGGGAGAAAGGGGGCATGATGTAGATAGTTGCAATGTGCTAAGGTACAAAGTCCAACAGTTACTGGACAAAAACATTTTGACGTTTAAGGAAGCTCAGCCTAATGTGCAACAGAACCCCCTACCGGACCATGCGGAGGGAGTGAACTCAATCTTTGAGGAGACACAGGCAAGTCAACAGCCTCTAGTTGCGAATGCTTCCAAGTTGTATGAGTCCTTAGTGTCGGCAGGATACTATGGAGGTCATCAGGATGTCACCCCGGAAGAGAAACTGAACCGCGTCCGCAGGATGGTAGCCATGGGGGTAATTCGATGCGGAGAAGAGGAAGAGAATGTCGTATCCATGATAGTCCCGTCATCATTCCACTCATCTTTTTGCAACATTGCTCGTATATCTCGAGCGAAGAAGATTATGCCTGGAATTTCGAAGACCCCGGCTTTGTACGAGGAAGGGATGATAGCTATGATAACTCCGATGGTGATTGAACTATCGGATGAGGAGATTGCCGGCGATATCGAGATGGGAATCGCTGAACCCACAGTGATTGACCTTATGGTCGAGGAAATGTTAGCAATCGAAGTCACGGAAGGGAATGTAACGCCAGTCACAATTGAATTGCCACCACGGGAGGAAGATGGAGTAATAGTGTTGGAGAGTCCTCCTAAATTCGATCCCAAAGCTGCACCTTGGGATTATCAAACAAATGAGGTAGACGCTATCACACGATCGGGCCGCTGTTATGCACCCGATAAAGGAATAGAAAAAAAGGTCGTGACTGAGGAGGAAGCGAAGCAATTCTTGGCCATAGTAAAATCTAGCGAGTTCAATGTGGTAGATCAACTGCGGAAGTTGCCAGCCCAAATCTCCCTCCTAGAGTTGTTGAAATCCTCCGAGAAGCACAGGGACATCTTGCTGAAGGTCCTCAACGAGGTACACGTACCCGAAACAATTGATGAAGTCCAATTGGAAGAGTTTGTCGGAGCAATTCTACTGAAAGACCAGATTTCCTTTACGGATGAGGATCTCCCTCCCGATGGTCCTAATCATACCAAAGCACTACACATCTCAGTGAAGCATGAGAGCACTCTTGTTTGTAGAGTGTTGATTGATAATGGTTCGGCACTTAATATATGCCCGTTGGCTACCCTCCATCGTCTGGGCATTGATCTTGGGAGAATCCGTACTGGCAAATCAACTGTACGGGCCTTTGACGGGATGAAGAAGGAAGTGATAGGGGAAATTGAGCTTGAGTTGTTGATTGGCCCCGTACTCTTCCAAATCGTGTTCCAAGTGTTAGATATACCAAGCGCTTTTAATTTTTTGCTAGGGAGGCCATGGATCCACACGGCAGCGCCGTTGCCTCTAGCCTCCATCGAAGGTACGATTTGTGGTGGATAACAGTTATCACGGTCCATGGAGAATCTGACTTCAAGATCTACCATGAGACAACCATCCCATATGTGGAGCCTGAATGTACCGAGGAATCTAGCTTTCAAACCTTCGAGCTGGTATCCATGGTCCACGTGCCTGCAGGGTCTTTCACAAAGGTTCCCGAATTGTCTAAGCCGGCCATAGCATGGGGAAAGATTATGCTAGCAAGCGGGTATAATCCTGGAGAGGGCCTTGGATCACACGGTCAAGGTGTGCGAAACCCATCGAAGCTCGTAAAACTTCAAACGAAGAGGCTTGGGATATGTCGAGAAGTGGGGAGGCCATAACAACCAAGGAGGTCGTGGAAGGAATGGAGGCCGAGGTGCCCGAGGAGGCCGAGACGGGTATAGAGGCCAGAGTGAACGCGTTGCCCATACTGAAGAGTACGAGCGCTATCAAAGCCCGCTTTCCCCGTTGCTGGAGGAGACGTTTCCAGGACCCCCAAGAATGTTGTTCGAGGAGGAGGAGGATATCTATGGTGTGACCGAGCTATTTAAGGAAGACGTCATATGCACCATCCCGGCGTGCAAGGAAGCCGAGTCCTCTCGAAGTCATGGCTATCCCTCCAAAGTATGGCGGTTCTCATTTAGCCTAGTCTTTCGTTTATGTCTTCTCCCCGCGGGGATCTCGTAGTTTTCTTTATTTATTTCTTGTTTTCGTCATTTGTAACGTGAACTATAATCAGCCTCGATCTTGAGCCGTTGGTCGAGGGTGGTGTGTGTTAAAATACGGCCTTATCTTTCCTCATTCAATAAAATAGACACATGTTTTATTAAGGACATGTGGAAGCACATCAAACTAGCCCTATGATGGTCACTGAGGCCTAGGCCTCCACATGTTCCCTTATTTGACTGTTAAACAAGAACGAGGAAATCCAAGGATATGAGGACGAGTTCTTGAAATTTTTACAAAAATACTTTGAAAGCTTTTGAAAATGACATGCATTGTTTTTGTTGTTGACATTATTCTAACTCATCTTATCGCATCTCGGGCATTACATTATGCATAATCATGATAAGGATGCATGTGACTTGGATGTGCATGAAGAAAGTCCTCAGGTTCCGATGACATCGACGACAACGATCGGAAGGGGGTCGAGCGCGAATGGAATCGACACGAAGAATTGAAGCCGTTGACTGAAGAGCAAACAATCACCATAAATTTGGGCGATGCAGAGAATGTCAGAGAAGTAAAAATCGGGGCATGTCTCTCAGAGTCAGAAGCGGAAAGTATGACTAACCTTTTGAAAGAGTATCAAGATGTGTTTGCTTGGACATATGCCGACATGCCGGGATTGGATCCTGAAATTGTGGAACATGCTTTACCGACGGATCCCAATGTGCCGCCCAAGAAGCAAAGACTTAGGAGAACTAAACCAGAGTTGTCCAAAAAGATTGAGGAAGAAGTGATGAAACTATTGAAGGTAGACTTTATTGAAGTAACTCGTTATCCCGATTGGGTAGCAAATATCGTGCCCGTAATGAAAAAGATGGACGAATCGGGGTGTGTGTTGACTATCGTGACTTGAATCGAGCAAGTCCTAAAGACGACTTTCCACTCCCACATATCGATGTCTTGGTTGACAAGACGGCGGGGTTTGAGTTATTCTCTTCATGGATGGTTTTTCTGGATATAACCAAATCCGTATGAAGGAAGAAGACAGGAGCAAAACATCATTCATAACTCCTTGGGGAACCTTTTGTTACAAAGTGATGCCTTTCGGTCTAAAGAATGCTGGGGCAACATATCAGAGAGCCATGGTCACATTATTCCATGACATGATGCACAAGGAGATCGAAGTATACGTCGACGACATGATTGCGAAATCGAGACGTGGTGAAGATCACGTTAAAGTCTTGCGAAGGTTATTCGAACGTCTTCAGAAGTTCAAGTTGCGCCTCAACCCCGCAAAATGCGTTTTTGGAGCGAAATCTGGGAAACTATTAGGATTCATGGTTAGTAGTAGGGGCATAGAGATTGATCCATCGAAGGTTAAAGCCATTTGTGATTTACGACCCCCAAATACCGTCAAAGAAGTCCGCAGTCTGATGGGACGACTTAATTATGTGGCGAGGTTCATTTGTCAGTTATCTGAAACGGCAAAACCATTCTTCAAACTCATGAAAAAGAATGCAAAGATTGAGTGGAATGCCGAGTGCCAGGGTGCCTTTGAGAAGATAAAACATTATCTCACTCATTCACCAGTCTTAGTGCCCCCTCTCCCTAAAATTCCTTTGATTTTGTACTTAACCATACATGACGAGTCATTAGGAGCTATGCTAGCCCAGAAAAGACCAAACGACGGGAGAGAATGCGCAATATACTACTTGAGCAAGAAATTCACTGTTTCCGAGATGAACTATACGGAAGTTGAGAGAACTTGTGTGGCTTTAATTTGGGCCTTGCACAGTCAAGACAAGACACACTTCATCACCGAATCTTGTTGGTGACCGAAAATGATCCTATCGTGCATCTACTAGAGAAGCCGGCGTTGGTTGGCAAGTTGGCCAAGTGGCAAATCTTAATTTCCGAGTTTGACATTCGAGCCCGGGACGTAAGTCCGTTAAAGGTCGAGCCATAGCAGATATGTTGGCAGAAAATTCCGAGGGTCCAAAGCATCGATGGGGATAATGATGCGAAGAGCGAATTTTACTTGTATCAACCGACAAATGGACGATGTACTTTGATGGTGCGGTTAACTTAGCCGGGTCGGGTAATCGGGGCGCTTCTTATCTCCCGGATGGACAACATTACCCCGTCGCTGCTAAATTGACGTTCCCTTGTACGAATAACATCGCTGAATACGAAGCATGCATTCTCGGCCTCCAAGCCGCCATTGATATGAAAATTCGGAAGCTGCAAGTTTATGGTGATTCAAACCTTATCATCTTACAGACTGAAGGCAAATGGCGAACCCATGATTCTAAATTGATCCCATATCATGAGTTCCTTGGAGAGTTGACGAAAGAATTCCAAGAAATATCATTTGAATACTTACCAAGGTCTCAAAATCAGTTCGCCGATGCCCTAGCTACCTTGTCTTCAATGTTGCAAGTAGCTGGAGGCTTGGACATCGAACCGTTGAGAATTGAAATCGTCAGGCGCCCGGCTTATTGCATGACGGTTGAAGAGGAACTGGACGGACAACCTTGGTATCATGACATCTTGAAGTATCTGCAGAAGGGTGAATTCCATGAAGGAAGTGAAGTGGCAGACAGAAAACATTTGATAAAGCTGGCATCAAGATTCTTCGCTAGTGGAGATGTCCTTTATAAAAGGTCCTTTGACTCAATGTTGCTAAGGTGTGTTGATGCTAAAGAAGCCGACCGTTTGATGAAAGAGATACATGAAGGGAGTGCGGCCCCCATATGAACGGACACTTCTTGGCGAGAAAGATCATGCGGCTTGGTTACTATTGGCTAACTATGGAGTCCGACTGCATTCAGCACGTACGACGATGTCACCGGTGCCAGATTTATGGAGATAGGATAAATGCCCCTCCAAATGAACTTCACCAAATGTCTCAACCCTGGCCCTTTTCAATGTGGGGAATTGACGTGATCGGGCCCATTAATCCCAAGGCTTCAAATGGGCATCGTTTTATTTTGGTGGCGATAGACTATTTTACCAAGTGGATCGAGGCCAACTCATATGCTAATGTTACTGCCAAGAATGTGGCAAAGTTCATTCGTCGTGACATTGTCGCTCGTTACGGGGTGCCGGAGGCGATCATTACCGACAACGGCACTAATTTGAATAACAAAGTCGTAGATGGTTTATTCAATGAGTTTCGATTAAGCATTTAAACTCGTCACCGTACCGTCCTCGATGAATGGAGCAAAGGAGGCGCGAACAAGAATATAAAGAAAATCTTATCAAAGACCGCTGAAAATTATCGTGATTGGCACGATAGGCTCCCTTATGCGCTAATGGCATACCGAACTTCTATCCGCACCTCCACAGGGGCAACTCCTTTCTCACTCGTATACGGGATGGAGGCAGTCTTGCCTGTTGAAGTTGAAGTCCCTTCCTTAAGGGTCCTTTCTCAATCTACGCTTGATGAGACTGAGTGGATGCAACAGAGGCATGAACAGTTAAACATGATTGATGAGAAGAGATTGCAAGCTATGTGTCATGGTCAGTGCTATCAGAGACGAGTCGCAAAAGCCTTCAACCGAAAGGTGCGTCCCAGACACTTCGAAGTCAACAACCTAGTGTTGAGGAAGGTGCTTCCGATCATACTAGATCCTCGTGGCAAATTCACCCCGAACTACGAAGGACCGTATGTCATTAAGAAGATTCTTCCTGGTGGTGCCATGATTTTAGTTGAAATGGATGGCGGAATTGCCTAGACCTCAAACGCTCGATGCGCCAAGAAGTATTTTCCATGAATAAAATCAAGGCCGAAGGGCCACTTCATGCACAATTCAAGTCACATAGTATCATGCATAGCATTGTAGACATCATGCATATGTTGCATACACGCATATCTATTTGTGTTTCGGGCATCCTACCGTCTAACGAGGAAATGGCAGGGAAAGAACCAACTCAAGAATCCATCAAGTCTTCGCACAACAGGTTGAATGTCTCTTTTGAGAGGTAAGTTGAGACGATAAAAGGGGGCAAAACCAACAAACAAAAGAATAAGGACAAAAACAAAAATGCATGACATGATTCGCATGACCCATTCTTTGATGTCACTATGCACGCTTCATGTCTACGGCCCTCAAGAAAATGGCTCGTAAAAATGACCTTATTTGGGCAAAAGAGTGAAAGGTTAACCATGCCAAACAAAAGTACTTAGGATGAAGAAAGGCAAGCCCATTTCCAGACACATCCTCCGTACACTTTTGAGAGTTGAGTGAAAATCGACCTTCTCTTAGGACGAATGATTCATTCGCATTGAGCACAAAGACCGAAATGATAAAGGCGTTCCCCTTCATCAATCCCAAGCATTGCACTAATCTCATGTTATCACTTTGGGCCAAAAAAATGATACTTCAAAGTACCATTGTCAAGAACAACCCTACATTGGGGTAGAATAGGAGGTTATGATCATGTTGTGAACGAAAGATTAAGAAAGATTCTATTACTTTCACTTGCATTAATCTTCTGGTGATAGTTTCAAAGGAATTATCATTAGAGCTTGACTCATCCTAAAGTGAAGAAGAGCATTTCCTTCTCTACCCAAACACTGATATCCATTGTTTTAACCAATTTGGGCCTGATTATTCATTTCTGAATCCCGAGCGGTGATCATCTCCTTTCACTGGGGCAAGGCACAAGAATTGACCAAATGTAATTGACAATCACAAGGAAATGTGGAAAGCATCTCGAAAGTCATAAGAGCTACAAAAGTTCAAAAAGCAAAAAGTTTGACAAATTATGGGGGCATGAAAAAGCAAAAAGTGCCTGGTAAAAGCAATGCCAATGCCCGTCAAGAAAAAGAGCCAAAAGGTTGTATCTTATGTAAAAGAAAAATTATCAAAATCCAAGTGCCGTTGAAAAAAAAAAAAAAAAAAAATCATCATCGCAAAAGGCAAAGGAAATTAGAGAAAAGAGCAAAGCTCCCATGTAGAAATGATTAGTCAAGGGACTTTCGAGATGTGCAGCGTTTCAAAAGCCAAATGCCTTCGAAAGGTCGAGTGACCCGGTCACGGTGCCATGATGATCACCGACTCTTAAAAACCCTTTGAAAATGTTAAGCCTTTCAAGCCTTTCCCGAGCCAACATTACAACCCTCTTCCAAAGTCTCTTCTGATTGGGATGGTTCGAGTGAAAATGAGGATGCCACAAAGAAACTATTGCTTGAAGAAGTGGAAGTAATCATATCTTGTCTTATCTTTCAAGTTCTCGACTTGTAAACTCGACAAAGATAGCAACAAGTGTTCCCTTATTGGCCTCAAAGCAATCATTCCTTTGTGTAAGCCCTAACCAAGCCTATATTGCGGTCCTTTCAAAAGACCTTTTGATCGATCGATTGTGCTCATCGCGAATGTTTCGAAAGCCTTTGATCTAGGTTATGTGAGATACCCTCAGAACCAGTTATCTCCCACATGAACGGATGGGATCAAGCAGCCATTTTATCGAAAGTACGTGAGAAGCCCTTTCTGACTAAGAAGCTCTAGTTTGGCATGTTTAATGAGCCTTGTTCACAAGTCATGATCGTCTTGATAAGAACCTGACTCCTAGAGAATTTGATGATTAATGATATATACACAAGCAATATGACAATTTTGCGCCACATGATGCCGATCGAAATCAAATGTTTTTTTTTTCTTTTCAAAACAGTCGAACTTAGCTTGATTAGCTTGTTCAATTAATGCTACAATATTACCAATATGTCTCTTGATGACGTCCCTAATGACATGTGCTCAAGTTGAGTTTGACAGGATTCTTCAGTGAAGCCATGTAGTTACAAGGAGTTAGCTGGCGCATCCCTAAAACCCAAAGGTATGGTTAACCTTAAACCAAGTCATCCTCAAAGGTTCATGGGTTTTCCTCAAACCATGTATTTTCAACCTGGTCGAAACCCGTTGTTACACGGTGAGATTTCAGTCCTTCTCCTTCTTCTTATGACACGGTGAGCTTTGTAGCCCGGAGAGCTTTTGTAGCCCGGAGAGCTTTGTAGCCCGGAGTCCTTCTTCCTTATGACTCAAAGAGTTTTATATCCCGGAGTCTTCATCTTTCTTATGACTCGGAGAGCTTTCGTATCCCGAGTCCTTCTTCTTATGACACGGAGAGCTTTGTAGCCCGGAGAGCTTTTGTAGCCCGGAGAGCTTTGTAGCCCGGAGTCCTTCTTCTTATGACACGGAGAGCTTTGTAGCCCGGAGCTTTGTAGAATCTTTCTTCCTATGACTCAAAGAGTTTTATATCCCGGAGTCTTCATCTCTTCTTATGACTCGGAGTCCTCCTTCTTCTTATGACACGGAGAGCTTTGTAGCCCGGAGAGCTTTTGTAGCCCGGAGAGCTTTGTAGCCCGGAGTCCTTCTTCTTATGACACGGTGAGCTTTGTAGCCCGGAGAGCTTTTGTAGCCCGGAGAGCTTTGTAGCCCGGAGTCTTTCTTCTTATGACACGGAGAGCTTTGTAGCCCGGAGAGCTTTTGTAGCCCGGAGAGCTTTGTAGCCCGGAGTCTTTCCTCCTATAACTCGGAGAGTTTTATATCCCAGAGTCTTCATCTCTTCTTATGACTCGGAGAGTTTCTGTATCCCGGAGTCTTCCTCTTACCGACAAGACACACATCCATAATTATGAGTCCTTTTGGTTGACCTGATACATGCCTGTGCACTCAGGGTCCCTCTACCATTGAAATAAATTAGGTGTCTTATGTCTTTGAATGCAACATCTTCGAGGCTACATTCAAAGAGGGGCAGCTGTTGACACCTATTTTTACAAAAAAATCAATCAATCAAAAAGTCAATAAAAAAAATCAAGAAATAAAAAAAAAAAAAAAAAGAAAAAGAAAAAACAACCCAACCCCTTTTTCCCTTTCAGCCCACGAGCGAGGGTCTTCTTCCCTCTCGTGTCGGTCTTCGAAGACCTGCAAAAAAGAAAGAAACAGAATGTAGAAGACAAATAGGAGAAAGCCGAAGAAGGATCTGCAGAGGATTAACAACTGCGATTTCAGAAAAATGGAAGCAATGAACACTTGGCTGCAGCGTGGCAACTCCTGCAGCTGACGAAGTCCAAGAAAACCTGCAATTGTTGTAGCTGAAAATAGATTGAACTCGGTCCCAAGGAGAAAAACTCGACCGCCCGCGAGACATACATAGAGGCAAGGAGGTTGGACCGACGAGGAAAATTAGAGCTGAAGATGGAAAAGAAAGAGAGCTGGCTTTGTGGGCTAGCAAAAGACATTTCGGACAAAAAAAAAAAGGGGAACCAACGCAACCAAAAAAAACAAGGGAAGGAAAACGGGGCGGACCCAAAAAAGAAAAAGAAGGGATGAGAGAAAGAGGAGGGGGAGACAGAGAGCGACTAAGGAAAAGAAAGTGAAACTTGAGAGGAAGAGGAGTTTTTGCAAGCAGATCGGCCACGCTCGAACCATTTTCGACGACCTTTGGCCAATACCCTCTAGCATACGATCTTTCACCCCGAATCTCGGCGTCACTGGTGAGTTTCTTTACTTGGTTCAAACCTCTCTTGCCCGAGGATCCCAGCTCGAAGATACCAAAGCGAGAGCTATAGCTCGATTTGTCGCAAGTTAACCCGCTTCCCGCCGTCTTCGAGTTGGGTAGGGAACTTCGTGATGGGATGCTTATCCGCATGAACCTTCGCTGCTCCACCTTGTTTTGGTCTAATTGGAAGCCAAGTTTTGTTCCTTTTGTTAGCCTGTATGCATGATGAGTTTAAGTAAGTTGATGCGGTCGATTTTGCATGTTTCTTGATGATTTCTCTGGGTCTAGACTCGAACGGGTTCAAGAAAGGAGTCAATAACCTCATCTTGAGTCAGTGCTTACCACGTGTTTGATAAAACGCTTGAAATAAGTTAACGTGGATTGGGTCATGAATTTCGGATCATTTGGAATGAGTATGCTCTTATCTTGCGTAAAAGGAATCTTGTATGGATCATTGAGCATGATTTCGTTTAGGTTTCGTTGTTGTTATGGTTGAATCTGAACATTTCTTGATGTTTGACGTAGTTCCCTAATATCTAAGGGTTCAGCTGTTCATTAGTGTTCGTGTTCCATTTCCTCGTCTTCTTGTTGTTCTTATGCGCCTGTTTATCTTTCCGTGGGGTAGCGACTATCAGTGGACGGGCGATGGAAGGGTCACCGATTGTTCAGGGCCGTGTCGTTAGTGTGAGGATGAGATTCGGTGGGATGGAGCTTCGGTGAAGAAGTTGCAGGACTGGCGTTAGCTTTAGGAAGGAGAAGGCGCAGTAGAATAACCAAAATAGGAAAAAGGACAAAAGAGAGAGAAAAGGAAAAAGAAAGAAAAAGAAATATAAAAAGGCAAAATAATAAATAATAGAAGAAAACTATGAAATGGCAAAGGGAGTTTCGGGTGTTTTGTGGAAGCTTCGAGCGGAGGAGAAAGCATGCAGAGAAATAACCTAAAAGAAAGGCTTAGAAGAAAGACAAAAAAAGGAAATAAAAAGGTAGTGAAAGGAAAAAGAAAAAAGACAGAAAATAGTTTCGGGATTAGGGGTTGCTGAAAAAGGGGGAAGTGCAGCAAGGAAATGACAGAGCAGTGATAAGATAACTTTAAAAAAAAAAATTTAAAAAAATTATAAAAATTAATTATAAAAAAATCGAAAATAATAAAAAATCAAAAATATTTCCGAAAATTCAAAAATTCAGGAAGCATTCAAAAATTCGCTTTTTTTCCTTAATTAAAAAAATTTAAAAAAATTAAAAGATTATTTTTATTTTTATTTTATTTTAAAAAAAAAAAAATCAAAAAAAAAAAATCAAAAAATTCGAAAGTTGGAAAAGCTTAGGGTTTAGTTAGGAATTGTTTGTCTTGCCTTGTTAGCGTAATTATGCCTTTCTTTTCTTGTACCTTGATTTTATTGCATGTTTAATTCGCATATTTGATCACGTTCGTGGATGTTTAATCGCGACATGCTCAATTTTACTACAATTAGGATCTCGGTAGTTATGATTGCTACTTAATGATTACGCATTCGCATGATCACCTCATATGTTAGTGGATAGGCATGAAATCAACTCGAACTCAAGAATCATTTTGCTAAAATGAACAAGATTAGGGCATGAAATCAACTTGCCAAGAATCATGTTGCTAAAATGAACAAGATTAGGTACCGAAAGGGCACTAATTGGTCAATTAGTGTAATCAAGTCCCCGACCCTAGATTCTCTGGTTGCGTAGGAAGTGTGGCATTCTCCCGTGCCCCACTTGGTTTCTAGCCGACCCCAATAGGCTAGTGGCGACTCCTTTTGTGCAAAAATTCATGAAAATATCCTAACGTCACGCGGGTATGGGCTTGGGAGAGCCCGCGCCTAATCATGGGCCTTAGGCCCGTCATTTGGGCAATACCCCTAAACCTGCTCCCTCCCCCCGAGGGTAGGTCGCGACACCGTGCAAGAGTGAAATTTTTTTGGCAGGTGGTGCACCCTCCTTAAGGAATGGTATTCTCTTGAAGTTGGGTTTTCGAGAAGGAAGCTTGCCGGTTCGGTACCTAGGTAATCACTTCAAGGATCAGCAAAGCAGACTGTTGTGCCCTTGTCAAACGTATCACTACAAAGGTTTAGTCTTGGACTCACCATTTCCTCTCTTGCTGGATGGCTTCAGCTTATCAGGTCAATTCTTCATGCTATACAAGCCTACTGGGCTAGTGTATTTGTTTTACGTATAGCTGTGGTGAACCGGATAGAGAAAATTCTCAGACAATTCATGTGGAAAGGTCCGGATTTGGGCAAGGGTGGTGCTAAGGTAGCTTGGGATGAAGTTTGCCTTCCAAAGGTTGAAGGAAGACTAGGTATCAGGAGGCTCCGAGATTGCAATAAAGTTGCCATGTTGAAGCATATCTGGCTCTTATTCTCTAACAAGGAAGAGTTGTGGTGTAGGTGGGTTCATTCCACTTTCTTAAAGAACAAAAACTTTTGGGTTGCTAGGAAGCCAACATGTTGCTCCTGGGCCTAGAAGAGCTTGTTGAACCTGAGGAGTGATTTTTGTATGGCCTTCTACTGGAAAATTGGCAATGGTCGAACAACCTCTTTTTGGTTTGATAATTGGCACCCTAGGGGGCCCCTGAACCTGCTCTTCTCAGATTCACTTATCTATAGCTTAGGGCTCTCTAGGCAAGCCTGTGTTGCTAACCTCTTCTCAAATGCTGGCCAAGCTCTCAGGACGATACTTGAATCGTGGGGTCATCCTCTCCCGGTCCTGTCGGGTGACCCGGATCATTTCTGTTGGTGAGAAAGCTCTTTAGGTCGGTTCACGGTGGCAATGGCATGGAACTCCATCAGGAAGAAGAGATCGCGGGTCCATTGGCACTCCTTTGTGTGGGACAACACCATAGTGCCTCGCTATCAACTTAATCTTTGGCTCATTGCCAAGTGCAGACTTCCAACCCAAGCTCTCCTTCTGTCCTATGATAGAATTGGAAGTGCTGCCTGTGCATTTTGTAAGAGTATGGCCAACTCTGTTGATCACTTGTTTTTTTTATTGTTGTGTCATGACTGGCATTGTTTTCTTTTGGGCTTCCAGATGCAATTTGCCTTGGCGTAACAGAACTTGGAGGGAGAACCTCCGTTGGGCCACTACATATTTGTCATATCATTTGGAAAAACAAGAATAACATCATTTTTAGAGACCAACCCCTGACAGTCCCAGCCATGAAGAACCACCTCTTCAAAGTGGTCCGAGACAAGGCTATCACCTTTAGGAACGTCGAAGATAATTTCAGAAACAGAAAGTTGCAAAGAAGTTGGAGCCTAAACCTGATTATTTTCACTAGGGACCCATAGGTAGTTCATTCCAACGGTGACCTCTTCCTCACCTGTGGCATCTTTTGTAGCCGGTTGACCATGCCGTGCTTCTTTTTGGCTAGGTGTTGTAGTGTTTGTGCCGCGTTTTGCAACTTTTTCATCTCGTCACCCTTCCACTCCTTTTGTTCCTGCATTTGGAGTGTAAGTTTTTGGTGACAAGATTTTTCGTACATTTGGCCTTTCCTCAATATATCTCTTACCTTTACCAAAAAAAAAAAAATTGTCCATAAGATCAGCAAAGAATGTACTGGAGGAGATCTATGGAATTGAGTTACATTTGTATGTCTGTCCATCTCTAATCCAAACAATGGATTTTATTAATAGATGGGACAAACACATGATGATTACAAGTATACACCTTTATACAACTAACTGCATCTACAACCTGCAAACTGAAAAGCCAAAAGCATCTAAATCGCCATGCCTTCTGAAGATCTGGGTCTTCTCTCCTAATTTCTCTGCACTAAAGAAAGACTAAACTTTGCAATGCAACTACCAGAAGCATGGCACTTGCCGGAACGAAAAGAAGAAAACAATCATGAACGAGCTAATATTTCTGGAGGTATGACCAAAAGAAAACAAGACATGAAAAGTTTCAGAGGCAATGATTTAGAATCAGGTTAGATGAATCAAAACCAGCAGATTTTAGACTGAGATACGAAAGTAACAAGGGAGATTTATCGCAATTTGGGTCCGTGTCTCGATAAAGGTCATCTCTTCTTTCCACGTGAGAGGACCCGTGCAAATGAACTACACGGAAGGAAAACTTGGTTTCTGCAGGATTGGTTCATTACAGTGGACTCTTGCTTGGTTCCATTTCCATCATAATCCTCACAAAATTGCTGCCATGAGCCCCATGAAATGCTTCGCTGTAGATACAGGAAAATAATCATAATAGATGACCAAATCAGAGTCTTAAACAAAGATTTAACGTGTCAAGCAAGATGAGAGATCTACCACAAAGAAAACTGCAATAACAAGGATAAAGAAGATAGCCCCATACTACCTCCAAGCAGTTCAAAACAGGTGACAAGGGCAACAGAAGCGAGACCAATAGAGAAATAAAGCCAGGAGGGCAACGCGAGTGACAATTTCCCACAATTCTTGCACTAACGCGTGGTTAAATCTTGCACTAACAGATAATTACCACAATCAGTAAGAAGTTACAATGCACATAATAGTACAATTACCCACAACTCTTGCACTAACACGTAATCAAGAACATCTCTAAGACACAGACCATGGCAATAAACCGATTTTTGCCTAACAAGCTGACCGTCTTGAAGATGATCCGACGAACATGGTCAGAGCATCGCGTAGTTTTTCAACAATCTCCTCAATTGTCGGGCAGTTCTCATTTTCTATCTGCAAGTAATGTAGACGAAACAAGTATGATTTCTATATAACCGAAGATGAAATACCATAACTCTGCTCTGAATAAGAAGAGATTAATTTATACAGCAACATCTCAAACAACAAGTGGTTTGAACATGCTCTAAGAATTTGTGCACATATGATATTTAATTTTTAACAGTCGTTTCCTTTGGCAGGTGGAATTAGTAATCTTCTCTCGTTTATTGTTATTTTGGACGTAAAAAACGAAATCCAAAAGCTTCTGGGGCATGACGAGAAGTGACGCCAAAGCTCATATAATTATCGAGGAACCATATTACGGACTTTTCAATACCGAAATCTGGATAACAGTTCGTTTCCAAGAATATCTGAACAGACAATATGCTCTCCACAAAGGATCAGAATGCAAAATTGTCCGCAGGAGTAGGAAATCAGAAACTAGTTGAAGTTTTAAGAGAATAATTTTCATGGAAACAATATGAAGAAATTGGCAATAATTACCTGGGCCACAATTGTGATATCCAGGAGGGAACTCCCAAATGTTAGGACGCCAATATTTAGAGTTGTCAAGTTCATGTCCTCCATTTGTTTCATCACTTCCTTGATGCAACCCTCGTGCTTCTCACATTGGACTTTGATCAAAACGTTCTTCCCCAACACCCGGGCTTTGACCTCAGGTAGTTGCTGATCGATGGGTGAATCATACGACTTCTCGTCAGATGGAAAACATATAACGCCATCACCACGTTGGAGCGATGGCTTCTTTGCGAAGATCGCGGATTCCACGGTTCTCATGGCCACCTCTTCCTCGAGGATCTTCTCACGTTCCTCAAGTTGTTTCAAGTACTTTATCGTATCTCCTAGGACAGAAGCCTTGTCCAGCTACACGGCCAGAACATTTATCAATTTTTTTGCGGGAACAATGAAGGCATATAATGTGATGAATTGGAATACAGTGCTACGTATTTGGTCCCTAAGTTTCTGGCGATTGATAAAGGCCCTTGTAGGTGGTGGAACCTTTGTTATGGTGACTATTTCAACAAGAGGTGAGTCTCAATTTCCAAACAATCCGTAAGCAAGTACCTGTATAAATCGGACTATTTTACCTAGAGGTCAAATTTAAGTTGGTTTGTCTAGCATTTTACCTCTTAAAAGGGTTTTGTTTTCCTCAATCGTTTGTAGGGATTAGTTTTCTAATTGATGAGACGACTATGAATAGTATGAAAAGAGTGCTACAAGTACTCTCTAATGATCTCAAATCACTAACTAACATATACAAAATGTTATGCATGAAATATGACTTATTTGATTGATTGTCCTTTGATAGTCATGACAGTGTAAATTAAGCAGTACAATACGAAATTCAAGTTTGATTTTAATTCATGACAACAAAACTAAGGATCTAAATGTGGTAAGTAACTAGAAAGAGATGGACACACCTCTAGACAAGTTCAGAAGACAGTATCTTAAGATATGTAAAAGATATTGACTTATGCAGATTACACCGATCTAAATCATTTGACGATAGATAAATAGAATCTTATCAAATTTTAAATGCGTGAATAGTATCTAGTAATAATTTATTACAAGAAAGAATATCCAATCACCAACATGTTGCAAACATGTATCAAACAATCTAAATCAACTCAATCATCGTCGAGCTTAAGTGGTTGAATGATTTTCATGAATTCCGGTGTAATAGTATGAGCAACCCTTTGCCCATATGTAGTTGGGTATTAATCTAAAATGATAATCATGATTCACTTAAATTGTCTATCATTGATTTACAGTTTCTTAGTTTATGGGCAAATTGTGTTAGTTTAACTTTACTCCTTAAGAGAACACACACATGTTCTCATGAATATGATGGTCAAAACTAATTTAATTCATTAATACAAAAACAAAACAAAAAATCCCAATCACAAGAACAGAAAAGCTCTTTTCCTCAAATTATTAATCTATATGATTCTCTGATCTCGGTCTTTGGTCTTGCCCTCTCATGGATTCCTCTCTCGTTATTTGAAGTCAGCAACTGCTTTCTACCTTTTTATCTAAGGTGCATTGGCATATTATCGCCAATCCGTGTATCTAAAAGTTAGATAGTCTTTGGAAACTGGTATGCTACCCTCAATAAACACACACTAAAACAATCACGTATGTCCTCCATTGTCAATTTAGCGAACAGCATGTAAGGCCACTGTCCAAGTACCCATTTGCCAATGTCAATCTCAAAAGTCTACCTTTTTTATCCGAGTTGCATATGATCTCCAATCCGCGATTCTAAAAGTTAGGTAGACTCTTGAGATTGGTTTGCTCCCTCGATAAACAAATCCTTAGAGTATTTCATAAACCTGGGGTTTACCTACCTAAGGTGTGTTTCCTCACCATAAATAAAAAGTAATTAACTTTTCCATTACTCATTATGCAAAGTCAAGCATTAAGCGACGAGGTCCTTCTTATTCAGTAGGGAGGAAGATAAATGTCTATATTATTGTTAGTCCTCCAAATAGTTAGCATAGCATACTGCAGATACATATCCTGTCAAGAGGGTCCTAATTTTTTTTCCCGTTTATCAAAAAGACAAGTATTAGCTTAATGTGACTTATTAATATTTGGTTAATTTCTCAAATGAAACCAAGATTGCGAACACACCTAATAGAAATATATGATGAAGGTGGAAAAAAAGAAACAGATACCATTCCTTCAGGAACTTTCACACAAAAATAATTCATTTGGAGTACCTTTGTAAGGCCCGGAATGATGGATGAAAGAGCAATGAACCGCTGGCTCAGCTTCTCCCGGCGCTTCCTCTCTGCAATAACGTGTTCTGGTCCATGCAAAGTTGTTCTACTAAATGGACCACCACCACCACCACTTCTCTTTATCTTCATATTTTCCCCATCTTGCAACTCACAGGTTCCTAGAAAACAAATATAAGAATAACAGAAAGCGAAGAGAGAAATTTTTCATTTCCATCACGCCACCAAATAACTGTTTCAGCCTTCAACAGTTTGTCAGTCCACAAGCCTCACTTACCAGGATATTGCTGAGACATGTTTGGGTATAGATCTGAGTTCTGAAAGGATATAATTTGAGAATTTGATGGTGGAGATGGTTTCATTTGGGGGTTTTTGTGCTCGGTTCCGATAGGGACATCACGCGAATGGCCAACCTTTTGGATTTGATTTGAAGAGTAGGTCGATGCCGAAGAAAATGAAGTAAATTGATTAAAGCCAGACTCGGTGGGAGAGTAACCAAAGGGATTCATTTGATATTGATCCACGAAGGCCAGATTTTCCGTCACCCTGAGAAAAATTCGAACGATGTTTTGAGCACTCAATCCGCCTAAAACTTCAAGATTCTGCTAAAAGAAAAACACTGTGCACTACTACATAGCAAAATTGAAGAAACTCAATGTATCATAAAATACTTAATTATTGGAAAAATAGCATCATCCAAACCACACGTTTCTGTGGCCAAAAGAAAACGAAAGAGATCCCAAACCAATGGAGATGGACTCCATTATGAAGTCTCGTTCCAACAAAAAAGCTTCAAGGTTGGAACTTCTATTGTTTTCTCTTTCCTGGATCTCTTCCTTGAGAAAGAAAAACAGGAATGCTAACATAAAATCGATAGATCCAAACCATTACCAACCCAAACTAGCAAAAGAATGGGAAAAAGAGAAGTGGGAAGAGAGAGAGAGAGAGAACATTTCCTTTTGTAGGATCTCAGGAACATTGCAACACAATGTAATGTCAGCAAGTAAACAGCCTACGAGTCAAAAAGATTTTAAAGGGATCATTTGTAAGTGGAGCGAAGCTCACCGACGAAGGAGGAGAAGGAGGAGGTCGGCGAGGGTTTTTGTACTTTCTTGGAAAGCTTATGAAGTTGCTGAGCTTTCTGTACCTTGGTTTTGTTTAAAGGGCACGCACCATCTCTCTCTCTCTCTCTCTCTCTCTCTCTCTCTCTCTCTCTCTCTCCGCTATAAAAAACTCACCACGAGGGGAACGCTCTCGCCAACCTTTCAAGGACCAAAAATAATTTCTGTACTTATTCTTATTCCCATGCGTTCGTTGGCTTGTAATTCCATTTACTCTTTTTTTCAGCCTCGTTGGCGCATTTTGACGGATTCCGCTTAGGGTTCCACGTGAACACTTTCCGTTATGTTCGTGGATTGGACTTAACAAATACTTTTATATTCTCCTTTCCTTTAAATAAATCGGTTTATGAAATAATATCTTTTGACACGAAGAGAACATGGAGTGCTGAGGTAGACTTGTTGATCGCCTTGTCATGAATATCCAATCGATTTTCTTGATTCCACTTTAATATATGCTTTTTCAAGTAATTTTTGTCCCAAATTGAGTTTTCTTCAAAACAAGAATGTGGGAAGATATAGCACTTTTTCAAAATCCGCATTTATGTGTCACTAAATATAGGATTACACCAAGTAGTCGACTGCACTTGACGAATGTAGAAATACGTTTATCTCATATGGCGATATTTGTCCTTGGTGGGAGTGAGCTTCTATGGGCGCAAGAATTTAAACTATTTGCTATCGACACTAAATCAATCATGTGACCGATACAGGAATGAGCGCAGTGGCTGCACGTCTAGATGATGGTATTAGTAAAAAGATTCACTGTCAGTGGATTTGGGGGGCTTCTATGGTCTATCGAAGAGCCGATTTCTTGACCGTTATCGGTTATAATCATGTGCATTTCTTCGTTCCTCTCCTATATGAAGAAATTGCAATACACAGAAACTTACAAAATACAATCAATGAGTGAGATTTCTCATCATTTAATTGGATGGCCACCACATTCTTGAGCAAGCTGATCCTTGGTGCAGTGCGTTGTTGTGAACTCCATTAGGTTTGATTGTGTGGCGTATAGAGAAACCCCCGCTTTGATTACTCCTCCGAGAGAAACACTCCAATTCTTTCTTCTTCTTCCTTTTTTTTTTCCAGGGAGAAAGTGGGGTGGGATGTGAAGAGAGACTCCAATTCATTAGTAATAAAATGACTGAATTGAAATATATTTAGATCTCAAAATTGACATCTTGCCTTGCATTTGTAAACTTATTGTTAAGGTAGACTTGCAAGCGGTCATTTCCCTTCTTCAAAAATAAACTTCCTCACTCAATTCTGGGGACATCCTCCTTTCTTAGATTGTGAA
This sequence comes from Eucalyptus grandis, assembly GCF_016545825.1. Lineage (NCBI taxonomy): Eukaryota > Viridiplantae > Streptophyta > Magnoliopsida > Myrtales > Myrtaceae > Eucalyptus > Eucalyptus grandis. The sequence continues at coordinate 32,099,986 of NC_052619.1, forward strand.
TATGTAGAGTATTTCCTATAACCTAAAATTGTAGATACTTTTAGAGAATGAAATTAATGTGCAGATTGATGAGCAAATTAAATACTTCAGTTGTCTGATGTAAATGACATGTTAATATCATATAAGTCATTGAGAGGTTATTTTCTTTATGATAGAAGATCATATAAGATCAAATTTTATTAGGAGAGTAATGATATAACTTTAGGGCTTTGCCCTTATTTCTTATCAAAATAAATAAATAAATAAAATGATTGAATTAAATGGCGACCCAAAGGCAAGAGAATTATATTATTATATGACATTTATAATCTCGAGTAAAAAGAGTTATTTAATAATCACTCTGTGTCATAATTTTTTTATTGAGCTGTCATAGAATACAAAGACTTAAAGAAATTATCTGGTGAAATTTCCTCTTTTTTGACCCGACAGCCACTCTATTCTAAACTAACCGATCTTCGGATATTTGGGAAACTTCCCATCGAATGGAAGACATCAATCGGCGACAGAGACGGATGACACTTCTTTCTATGGGCACTATTTCGCAACGTGTCTCTAAGCAATTCGTACAAAAAGTAGTTTCTGATTCTAGTAGTTCTTCTTTGAAAGTGGGGCTCCCAATATAAAATTCCTAGTTACCCCACACAAGGAGCACGGCCAGATTTCGTTGAGATCTTGAGAGCTTAATTATTCTAATGCAGAAGAGATATGGAGCTTCAGTGAGAGCCACGAAACCCCATCACATGGAGCACGAGCAGATTTCTATATGTTTAGTGCGTGAGGAGGAATTGGGGGAAAAAAAATAAAAAGAAAGGGAAGTAGATAAAAAAATCAAGGGCCAAGAGAAAAGGATGGAGGAGAAATTTAGAATGTAAAGAGAGAGACAATGAAAGTAGAATCCAAAAAGAATGGGGAGAATTACAAAAAAAAAAAGTCATAAACCTATTATAATTGTGCTAATTCAATCTTAAACTTTTTTTGATCAATTTAGTTCTAAATCTTTTATAATTGTGCCAATTTAGTCCATCTAGCCAAAATTGGTCAATCGGCGCTAATATGGACACCGGCCGTCCTGCGAAAGCAGACATTGCAATTTTTTAATAAATATTTTTTTAAAAATTTTAATTTTTTTTTCTTTTTTTCTTTTTTTTTTCACCTTCTCCTTCCTCCGGCCACCCAACGCCGGCCAAAGGCGAGGCCAGGCCGGTCACATTGTTGCTTTGGGCGGGGGCCGAGCCTCACCACTAGCCGGGAAGGCTAACCTCGCCGGCCCTTGCCTTCGGTCGGCTAGAGGAATGAGAAGGTGGAAAAAAAAAAAAAGAATTCAAAAATTCAAAAAATATTAAAAAAATTAGAAAATAAAAATAAAAAATTTAAAAAATTTCATGTTAGCTTTCGCCGAACGGCTGGCTAATTTTGGTCAGATAAATTAAATTGGCATAATTGTAAAAGGTTTATGACTAAATTGACTAAAAAAAAAGGTTTATGATTGAATTAGCACAATTATAATAGGTTTAAGACTTTTTAGTAATTCTCCCAAAAGAATGAGAAATGAAATTTTCTATTAACCAGCTATAGCTTTTTATTTTATAATGTCTTTAAGGTACTTACTGAAATTGAGTAAGGGAAATTTATAATTTGCAATTAATTGACTTTTCTAACAAACAAACAAAAAAATCCATTGACTTTTTTCGCAATATGCTTAGTTGATGGTCATGGAGAAGAACTTTTTTTAATAATCTTATGTTTAGATCATCCATCGGATTTTGATTATCATCATACCTACTCTATAAGAGGTGCATCACACTTAATACGCTTGAAATTCATTTGTGGGGGAAAATTATCCAAACATCCTAAATTTATTATATTTTAGTTAATTCAATCCTAAACTTTCTAATTTGTCAAATGTAATCCTAATAAGATGATTTTTCAATGTAATCCTTCCAGTCAAATTTCCATTGAAAATTACCGATGTGTGCGCTAGATGTCTTATGTAAAATAACTGGTGTTGACATAAACAATTTTTGCATCCATTTATTAAATCTTCTTTTCCTTTTCTATTCATTTTTTCCTTCTTCCTTTTGAGCCTTTTTTTTTTTTTGGTTTCCATTTCGCCTATGGACAGTCTCAACAATGATCAACAATTGCCCCCACTATGCTAAGGCCTAGTGACCAAAGGAGGAAGAACGGCGGCAAAAAAAAAAAAAAAAGAAGGAAGAAATTCAAATAGAATTATAAAAAATGTCGACGTTAGCATTGGTTGTTGCCACGTAGATAACTAGCATTGACTAGATTATCACCATGTCAATCATTTCCAACCAAAGTTGACTTAAAAAGTTATATTAAATAATATTTAAAATGTTTATGACTAAATTGGCCAAATTGAATAATATCTACCATTTCCAACTAAAATTGACTTGAAAAGTAATATTAAATATCCGTTAAAAATTTTATGACTAAATTGGCCAAATTGAATAGTTTTGAATTGGAATTGAATCGGCCGCTCATATAATAGTTTGAGGATTTTCTAGACAATTATTCATTTTTTGCGAATATAATTTAAATTGCTTTTGTCTCTGATAACCCACTTAAAAGAATTGATTTTAAATCACAAAGCCAATTTTAACAAGTATCACACATTAGTTTTGAAATTATATTTTTACCTAAAAATACTGAGTAAAACAATCCAATTATCAAAAACTCATAAAATACCCTACGATCCCCACAAATCAATTAAATTCAAGGTTTTTTTTTTTTTTAATCTATGCTAATTGTCCCGATTCAAAATAACTTGCAGGCAGTTGCAAGAACAAATGACTTCCAATTTTGTGAACTAAAGGTTCCAGGACACTTCGTCCGGCTTCCGCAACCTTGAGGTTCGTTTCTTTTGTTTCAATTTGAGCAGCAAAGACTACAATATCTGGAAAGCTGGATTGGAAAGTGGATGACAGAATCAACTCTCGAAGGGAGAGTGTTGGAAATCGATGATGACTACCAACATAATCATAGTCTGCATAACTCAATCTCGGTTAGAATGTGCATCCCTATTGGAGCACCATGCACTAGTCCTTCCCCCAATATAATCCACATTTAAACCTGATGTCAAATTAGAACAACCCAGAAGAAGCTGACCCATATCACCAGAAGAACAGCACAAAAAGCATTCGTCGCCAAACCTTACAGACATCATATTCGTACGAAAATTGAAGATGACAGCAAATCCATTGCCTTAATCGGAATGTCCACATTACGACGACGACCATCCATGGACATCACTCAAATGCTTAAAAGCCCAAGAAAACTCACTTTTAGCAGCAGCAGCAGCAACAACAAAACCAAGAAAAGACATGGAGAAAAACAGTTTCATACATTACTTGATAGGATAGCAACATGACAACCGTACCTTCCTAGAGAACAAAATGAGATAATCGAACAAACAACTACCATTAGAGAGGTAGTTAGTATTGTTGAACCAATGCATATTACAGCCGATAAAGCTAGATGGTGATTGTAAAGAAAGCTACTAAATCCTAGAAGAACTCAGGGAGGAAAAATATTTCTTAACTCTTGATATAACGAAACCATCATAAAGACAGTCAGCCACTGCCCAACCAACCGTGAGTCATGTTTCAGTAGCAGAAGGATAGCGTGCAGGCATTTGGAAACATGACTATCTTACTCAAAACAAGATAAGACTAAGAATTTGCCAACAAGGATTTGTTAAAACAGAACAGTAATCACAATCTCAGATCATAAACTGCCAACTCAGCAAAATCAAGCAAAATCTAACGCAATCCATCTACATACATTATGGAATCATGGCGCGCATCTGAATTCATTAAGCAAAAAGATAATCTTCCCCAAACATTATAACTTTTCCTCATTAGAGACATCCAAAACTGTTATAGTAAAATCATCTTTTATTACATCCATAGCTGTCATATTAAAATCATTTCTCTTATAATGCTTATTGTTACACTATCGTATTGGAGAAGTAGACTTACCCACTACTCATCAGAAGCCACAGGCCCAACACCTTCCAGTTTACCTTTCAGTTCTTATACTATGCAGCTATTTCTTATACTATCGGCTTCGGTTTTTATCATTGTCAACACCTCAGTTCAGCCTCAGCGCAAACCTAGTTACTTCCATTGGAGAATAATTAAATAAGAGTAACTTCATAAGAGTACATCTGAACAACTTAATGATGCCCTCGAATGCATAAACAGTTAAAAATGTTACATACTCAAAAAGGATATTGGAACAAACCATTCTGACTGAACCAGAACATAAAGAACAAAATCCTTGGATGCATCTCGGAGGGGAGAGAAAAAAAAATCTAACCTGATTCAAGATTTACATTAATACCGCGCAATTAGTCCCCATAAAAAAGGTTATCCTAAAGAGATCAGTCTTTTTCCTGTGTCCAGATCTTCACACACTTGTCATCACCTAGCGCCCCTGATGCGATCATATTCTCCGTCGGGTGACATGCTACTGATATAACTGCATCAGTATGACCTTCCAATTTCTGTACTATCTTCCTCGTCTGTAGCTCCCACAGGTATACACATTTATCCTCCGAACCACTCACAACATACTTCCCATTAGTCACCGAGAAGGAAGCAGAAATACAAAATTTGGAATTATCATGACCTGTATATGTCTTGATAAATTTTCCTGTGGATATGTTCCATAGCCTCTGCAAGCACAACACAAGGATCCAAGTTAGCTACCAGAAAGGGGCCGAAATGACGAAATAAAACACCCAAAGTTTTTGCTTTTCATCATCCTTCCTTTTGTGCTCATGACATTAGGTGAAAGCGGAAGGAACTGACCCATAAGACTGAGAGCTTTTGGGGAAGCTCTCATCTTTGAAGGGATTTACACCAATTCCGAAAACTATTTCCCTAAAGTTCTAGTATTCTATTAATCATTGGACACTGGTTGGTGGGGTTCTTTCAGTAGATTGTAGGCATCAAGGCATGTCTAGAAACAAAGAAGAATGCAAATTTTCTGCAACAAAAAGAAACAGAGCCCAAAAGAAAATACACATGTTTTCAAGACAAAATAGCAGGGGAAACGGGGAAATAATTCCCTCAACACCATGCATAACCGAGCAGATGCAAGTCCGCCACAGAGCTCAATTTTGACCACAGCTAGAACAGAGTAACCAATCAGAAATAAAGTTTTCCAAAGCTGCTTTCAACATAATAGTGAAGAACCAAATTGACACAATCGGGCAAACAATTACATCTGACTAAAGCTTAGCACATAAAGTTCGGAACAGCTCTTGAGTACAGAGGTAATGCCAATGCTCCTTCAACCAACCCAACATCCCGAAATGATACTTGAAGGAGGTCATTGGCAGACAGATGGTTCCTTTGTTTTTCATCATCAGTATTTCCATTCCAAAGACACAACCGATGTATTCTTTTGCCTTTCAATGACAAAGGTCGCCTCACCAAATACAAGGAGGATAAAAGGAACGAAGTCTACCGATGGCATTACATTTGCAGATAGAACACTCCATCTCAAGCCTGACTAGCAAATTTCACCTCCTAGAAGAACCTCAGCAGAATCACACAACACCAGCCTAAAGGAACAAACTTTAGCATCTAAAAGTTCCAGCATCAGCCTATCAACTAAAACAGACCACCAGAATAATCCCTAATCGCATCACCAACAGTAAAACCCCATAATCTTCCACGCTAAAACCCCACCCCCAAAATCTTCGGCTTTTCGATCGAATTCAAAGAGGGACAACAGCAAAAGATCGAGGCATTACCAGAGTATTATCGAGGGTGCCGACGAGGATGAACTTGCCGTTGGGCGAGAACTTGACGAAGGAGACGGGAGGGTTCTCGTCGTCGATGAGGGTCTTCATACAGTGGCCGGTGGAGGCGTCCCAAATCCGGCACAGCCCGTCGTAGCTGCTGGAGACGATCATGGTGCCGCCGTGGTTGAAGTCGACGGCGGTGACGGGGTCGGAGTGGGCGGGGAGGACCTTGAGGCACTTGCCGCTCTTGACGTCCCAGACGCGGACGGTCTCGTCGAAGGAGCCGGAGACGAGGAGGTTGGAGTGGGGGTTGAAGTTGACGCAGAAGGCGTAGTTGGTGTGGCCGTGGAGGGTCTTGAGGAGGGTCCCCGTGGGGACGTCCCAGAGGCGGAGGGTCTTGTCGTCGGAGGCGGAGGCCAGGAGGCGGGTATCGCCGGAGAAGGCCAGGTCGGAGACGCCCTGGGAGTGGCCGTGGAAGTCGTGGAGCGGGGCGAGGGAGGCGGTGGAGTAGGCGCGGAGGGTCTTGTCGGCGGAGGAGGAGGCCAGGAGGTTGCCGTCCGGCGAGAACTTGACGGCGGAGATGGCGGCCTTGTGGCCGGCCAGGGTCTTGGCCAGGGCGTAGGGCGTGTAGGGGGCGGCGGGGTCGGTTGCCTCCGCCGTGTCCGCGGCGGCGTGCGGCGGGAGCGCCATTCGGTTCTCCGGCGGCCGATTTGGGGGCGGCGCGGCGCGATGGAGTTTCTGGGATTCGAGTGCTTCTGCGAGGGAGACGGCGAAGGTGAGGACAACGCCTCCTTTAAGCCCCCGACAATAAAAAACTCGTACGTATCGAATTTTCCTTTTTCGGTTTCCGAAAAAGTGCAAGGCTTGCGAAATAGAACCCAAGATAAATAAATAAATAGGCTAACGAAAAAAGTAGAAAGGAAAAAATTACACTATTATTATTTTGGATTATTAATACAAAAAATCCTAAATTAATGCACTCGTTTCAAATTTATCTCCATTAATTTTAGTTAATTTTTACCATTAAACTGCGCTAAGTGCGTTTGGTTCAAAGATTTGCAAACGGCTTTGAGTCCAATGCAAATCTTTAAAGCCCAAAGCTATTTTGGGAAAATGCAGCTTGTGTTTGGTAAAAAATTACAAATGGACTTTGAGTTGAATGTGTGTTTGGTAAAAAAAACTTTTGCAAGAGGCTTCGATGAGTATTATTTTTTCTTTTCTTTTTTTTTTTTTGTTGAAAATTCGATTAAACCCTTCGCCGGCCTGGGCAAGGGCACAGCCCGCCGCGAGCCAAATCTGGCGCCGGTGGCCGTCGGCTGAGGTCGCCCGACCTCGGGCGAGGGTCGCGCGACCCTAACCGAGGGCCGCCGGAGGTCGCCCGACCTCGGCGACCCTCGGCAAGGGTCGCGCGACCTAGCCGAGGGCCGCCGAGGTCGCCCGACCTCGGCGACCCGTGGTCGCTCGACCCGGGGCCGCGCGACCCAAGCGACCACCGCCCGGGTCTCGCGGCCACAGCGGCCCTCGCCCGGGTCTCGCGACCCTCGCGTGACCGGCGAGGGCCGCTGCGGCCGCGAGACCCAGCGACGGTCGCCCGGGTCGCGCGCCCTGGGTCGAGCGACCCCCGGTCGCCCGAGGCTCGGCGACCTCCGGCGCCCTCTACCGGGTCGCGCGACCCTCGCCAAGGGTCGCCCGAGGGTCGCGCGACCTCGCCAACGGCCGCGGCGCCAAATCGGCTCGCCGGCGGCCATCGCCCTTCGCCCGATCCGGCGAAGGGTCACCCTTTTACATTTAAAAATAAATAAATAAAAGGGTAATAATGGAAATATGAAAAATCAATGAGGGTAATTTAGGAAGAAAAAATGTTTTCAGCATTTCCAAAGACTCCACTTTCATTTGAAAGCTCTTTGAGGAGGTTGCCAAACACTTTGTCTTTGGCTGAAGGAGCTTTGGGGGCTGGATGGGCTTTCTAAATGCCCATCCAAACGCACCATAAATTAGTTAACACATAACAGTTAATAATAATAGGTATATCAATTTGAGATTTTTTCTATTCATTTATCGCAAATGTATCAATTTATAGTTTTAGTGATATTATAAATTCACAGAAAATAAATCTATTACAATGTATTAATTTACGGTTTTTCACAATATAAAAATTATTTTGAAGTGAATTTATCACGAATGTATTAATTTGTAAATTTTCTTAGTATTAACCCATATTATATTTTCCTGAAAGACATAAAATTTTGAGGCTGGTTGATAATATAATCTGAATATGAGGATATTGGTTGGAAAATAGAGCTAAAACCATGGAGAAAATGACGCACAGTGACATTTGGCTCGTCGGACTCCTGCCGTTCGGGTTGGACATTCGATCTGGGCAATGGGTCAAACGTCTGATCCCGAATCCATGCGTTTATGCGAACGTCCGCTTCGTCGGTTCCGATCCTCCTCGACTTTTTTGCACCTTTCCTGAGCATCCCAAACTTGATGTCCAGACGTCCAAACTCGCTTCTTAAGCGGCTTGAATTCCAACACCATGTGTGTGTCGGCTTGGGTCGTTTCTTACTCGAGTTTTAGCTGAAATTCGAGGTCCAAAACAACATGACATGTTGACACCAAAAATGTGAAGGTGGTGTAGTCCACAGTTTGGAGGGGAACCCGTTAGAGGTCCAACAAGAGTGAGCAAATGGGCAAGCGTGGGGAATCATCGATTGGTAAAGTGCAACCGGTCCACAAGAGTATCTAGTTACAACCGACGGAGATGGCAATCAATAGCGACTAAGTGCTGGAACAAAAAAGTTGATGTAATGGTCAAGTAGTGGAGTCGATGTAACTGTCAACAAAGTGAAATTGATATAACCATCAAACTAGTGGAGTCAATATAAGTTGACACCCTCAAATGCGATCGTTTAATGTTGCTCAATAATAGGAGTCACGTGCAATTTTTTAGCATCCATTGATTGTGCACTATAAATACCTATATTGTATCATTTGTAAAGACCCCCAAATTAAAATTAATAATGAAACTTGACATTCTTCTACAAATATTTACTTTTATCTTTCTGCAATTTACATTAGTGGCAATAGTTGTTCCCAAATTTCATGCTTTAAATTTATTTTCCTATTTAAAATCAACAAAGGACCTTATGCAACCTTTTTCGATTCGCATCTATCCATCCATTATACTTTTGTCTTTTCAGTGAAATAAGTGTATGTATGGATGATGACATGACAATATGTATAAAAAAAAAAAAAATGGCAACGTTGAAACGAGAGCATTAAATTCCATTAAAGATCAAATGATATTGTGCAAGCAAAGGGATATTTCGTCCACAACATGACCGAAAGTGTCCAATAAAGAGAATATATCGAAGATGGAGAATAAAGGTTCTTCTAAATCAAAGGTTAGAAGGACGTTTTTTAATTGGAGTTGTTCCCTAGTTCGAGTTTGTTTACTAATTTGATGTTTCCCAATTTGATGTTTCCTTGTTTACAGTTTTCTATTTCGATATTTCCTAATTTAAGGTTTTCTATTTTTAACGTTTCCTAGTTTGATATTTCCTTGAAAGAAGCGGATTTGAGAGTTGATAATATATGCGAAGTTCTCTCAAATGAGTCATTCTTGCAGTTCTTTATCCAATTCATTGGTGATGAACCTTTAAGTTTTTTATCCTTAGTTGATGGGGTAATGTTTTATGCCTTGCAAGGACAATGGCTGAAGCGAAGCTGCTTCATCCAATGTAGAGTGAAATTCAACTACCGTTGGCACGTCCAAATCTTTCGAATTCAGTCCCCTTTTTTTTTTCGGTTATTCAAGAGTATAGGCATGAAAACTTGGTCACTCATATATATAACCTCATGAAACGCCCTGCGATTTCCACAAATCAATTAGGTCCTGAGTTTTGGTCTATGTAGATGACTTGTACACAGTAGATGGGATTTAATGTCACTCTTCTTACAACACTTATTAGTAGAAGAAGAGGGCAACGACGTCAAGGTCTCATCATCATGTTTCCCAAGGTCCGGTCTCTCGCCAGCGGGGTTCTGAATTTGGACCGCAACTTTGACATTTTGGGGTGCGCAGAAAATGGTGGAGATCTGAACTCTCGGTGTGGGCATTTGAAGGATGGTTGAATAACTGATGCGGGGAGCATTAGAACTTGGAAAATTCCATTAATCAATTCACAATCCCAACTGAAGCTTCATCAATCGATCGAGCCGATTTAATCATGCAAGCAAAATGCGGAGGCAGCACAAGTCCACTGGGTCCAATACATTCAAGATAGGGTTTATTACAAAGTTGAAATGTTAAAAGAGTCTTCATCACAAGATTGAAATTTGAAAGTCTTGATTATAAGGTTGAAATGTTAAAAGAGTCTTCATTACAAGGTTGAAAGAGTGTGTATTGGTATTTATTACAAGGTTGAAGTGCCAAAAAGTGTGTGCTAGCTTTATCGCAAGTCTTAGTATTTTTTTTTGTCAAAAGAAATTTCCTTCATTTCTCATAATCAAACATGAGAAGAACATAAAAAGCTTCAGACAAAAACAAATTTCGTAATACCATCATTCCCATATGCATCAATCACTACGATTTAACTTAACCCAATCGATTAATGAAACCTAAGATTAGACTAAATTTGTAATTCAACTAGCTAGGGGTTAATCATGGCACGATCAATGAACCTATAGCTTGTTTTATAATAAAATTGAATCACATCACCATTAGTCAACCCATGCTCTTGCCTTGGCCCTCACTCCCCATTGGCAAGGGCCGACTGCCATCGCTAAGATCTTTGCAAGGGTCGCCAACCTTTGTTGATGGTGGTGCCAAAACCTTAAACCCTCACTCCATTGACGTCATTCTCCTCCCTCTGATTTTTTTAAACAGTATTTTTTAAATTTTCTCTTTAATTTTGTCTTTTTTTCCAAATTTTCTGATGTTTTTCTAACGTCGCACCACATTAGCAATGCATTTATTCAACAAGACCAAAAAATATCACGTGGGGTTTTCAACATAACATCTGAGTAAACGTGGGCGCACAGATGCACCACACTTAAAATGTCGAGAACTCAACTGTACTTTTAAAGATTGACTGCATAATGGGGAATGTCGAGAACTCAACCGTACTTTTAAAGATTGACTGCATAATGGGCAAAGCATTAACAACTGTTGTAACTTTCCCTAAAAAGTTTCTATAGTAAGCCTCATATCCTTCTACTATTCTCATTTACTGTCGATGAATCATGCATTTCCTATTTTCTTTACAAGAGCGATCATCCAAGATAACAATACTTAGTGTAAACAGGGCATGTGCACACATACATCAATCATGCCAAAATCACACCATCAGTCAATTCACGCATAAATGACAGCCAACGTAAATTTATTAATTTCGGACACGACACTCGGGACGGTCAGGATATTACCCAGAAAACTTGCATAGCCTCTTAACTTGATACCCTATCGGGTTGAAAACTTCATAAAGATATGCATCTATATACACGGACAACTAAGTGTGCAGACGCAGAAATTTGAAAACCTGCATAAAATGGACAACAGATGAATCAATCTAGTCTCGTGTTTTCTTTTCCTTCTGATTGGTAATGATGGTATAAAGCCTCGCCGAAAAAAAGGTAGATGCGAGAGGCTCAATTCTCCACAAAAACAGAGATAAAAGGCAGTCGAAAACAAAATTTTGGTAAGATCTGAAAAGAATGTGCTAGAGGAAACCTGAGAAATTGAGTTACATTTGAATGTCTGTCCATCTCTAATCCAAGCAATGGACTTGATCAATCAGCGGGACGAACACATGAGGATTTACAAGTATGCACGAACTATATACAACAACTACTGCATCTACAATCTACAAACTGAAAAGCCAAAAAACATCTAACTCGCCGCTCATCCTGAAGATCTGGATCTTCTCTCCTAACTTCTCGGTACTAAAGTAAGACTAAACTTTGCAATGCAACTACCTGAAGCATGGCACTATAACCTGTATGTACAATTGCTGGAATGAATAGAAGGAAAGAATGGTAAATGAGTGAATGTTTGTAAAGGGTGGGGCCAGAAGAAAACAAGACAAGAAAAGCTTCAAAGGCAGCAGTTTAGAATCAGGGCTAGATGAATCGAATGCAGCAGGTTGCAGGCTAGAATACGAATTTGATGTAGGATATTTATTGCAATTTCGGTTCAGTTTCTTGATAAGGGTCATCTCTTCTTTCCATGCCAGAGGACTGTGCCAATGAGCTATGAGGAAGGAAAACTTGGTTTCTGCTGGAATGGCTCATGACATATGACTCTTGCTTGCTTCTATTTCCATCACGATCCTCATAAAAATGCTGCCCAGAAGTAGCAATTCCAGAACCCCTCGAGAAGCTTAACTGTGGATATAAGAAAATAACCGGAATAGATGACCAAATTAGAGTCTCAAAGAAAGATTTAATCATGGGTCAAAAAAGATGAGCAGTCTATCACAAAGAAAACTGCAATAACAAGGACAAGTAAAGATATCCTCATACTAAGTTCCTCTATCTTTTCATGCAAGCAACGTTGTCTTGTATATTTGGAAGTGACTTCTCATGATCATGCCAAGAGCGAAAGAAAGAGGGTCTTTTCAATGGCATTGAGGAAAACTTATACGACAACTCATTTGCAGTCGACCATAACTGCAATCGGGTCAGCTTCACATCTGTACAGGCTGGAATTGCGAGAAAGGTGGTTTTAAGGCCAAATTACTCCAAGAGTATAAACAAACTATTGTTATGTTAAGTTAAAATTTACACAGGTATTTTTGCGAGATCTATTACAATCTAAAGGGACGAAGAGGATAATGAAATCATAGAAACATAACTATGAGAGGAAAGAACAGGAATGGATTAAAACACCATCTTAGGAAAGGGGATAGATCTGTGGATTCGTACCTCATGCTGCTGTGCAAAAGTAACACTAGAAGATAAACGACTTTGACAAGGTGAAGGCTCACATGTCACCTCTGGAGAGGGACGGCATGAACCTCGGTGAGACACGTCAGGTGTGCCGAACTGTGACCTTGGCCTACCACAAGCACAATCTTCAGGACTCTCGCTCGACCTCAAATGGGGCGATTGCGAAACATCATGAGATAGTAAGTAGTATGAACTGTGATGCTCCTCCCTGCACAACGCACTCCAATTGCCTGAGGAAGTGGGCCCACTGTAGAAGAATTGATGGTGATGTAAGTTGCCAGATGATTTGGATAGAGAACTGCCCGTGCATGGGGAACTCCCAAAAGGGAGAAATCTGTGAGAAGCCACATTTTCTAGGTGACTATTATCTGACAGCCCCATATAAGGTGTCATCATGTAGTCTTCAATTGGTATTCCCTGCCAAGCTGCGACATCCAACAGCCTTTTCTTATCAAGTGACTCGAGCCCCAGCCCCATTACCATGTTCCAAAGATTTCTCTGTGCTTCTCGTTGATTATGAATCACTTGATCCCTCATTGCAATTTCGAACTGAAGCTCAGTGTTTGACATCCCCTACATAATGGCACTACAACTGTAAGGTTCACACTGGTAATTGATAGCAAGAGTGAGATGGCAGAAATATGAAGACAAGTTATTCTCGTCTTGCATACAGAAAAGAAATTGACAGTACTCTCCCCCCAGCAACCCATTTAGATGAATAGTTGTACAGTAAGAAAATTTACATTGCCATGCCTCTGCCATTAGGGTTTCGATTTTAAAGAATTTTTCGGAGGTAATCAGTTCATTAACTGCACATTCCTTTCTCTTTGCACCTAAGCTTTATATACAGAAAAATAAAATTAACAACAAAAAACACATTATATCCTCAGTGAAAAAGTGTTGCAAATGTAGGATAACTCACCAAGAGTCGGTACTGACTAAGAATACGCAAGTATGTTTTGTTTCCATTGTGACTGATTGCTTCATTAATCTTCTCTTGTAGCTCAGATCGATGCTTCTCATTTGCCTCAATTTCCTGAAGAAGCAAAGGTTATATGTTCAAATGTGAAGTACAACACTTAAAATAACGTAGCCAGTAGACACCAAAAGTTACAGTGATTGAGGAAGCACCTTCTTATAATTGAAACCGGCTTCATCGTTGTCCCTGATGTTATCAAGAATTACTTGTCGCCTAGCTCTCAAAGTTTTGACAACTGGACCACATTTTTCAATTGCCTGTGACACGGATAATCTGTTAAACCTCACCAGAACTATTATTTTCAAACTAGCAACTCAGGAATGACGATCTTTGCTTATGACAAATTGTCAACTAATAGAAAATTTATAAGCCAATTATATGTCTTCATCCATAGAGTTCATCCCCATCTCATGTTACCAATTAATAGATTAAAAAGGCAAAGGCTGCTTTTATAACTAACACACAACAGACTTTCATAGATCACAAATAAAATCAAAGTATCCACTTTATAAATGAGGATGCAAGAACCGTACTGCATTCTTGCAGGAATATTCCACTTAGCTTTGTTTCAAATGACCCCCTATACTAGGAGAAGCAATGCTAATTGCCAGTGGGAAAGTGGCCAGCCATGGAGCATGAGCATCTTTGCACAATTTTGCATCATCAATAGGGTTAATTTAATTTGAAAATCATATATTAATACATGAAATTTACACAGATAAATTAAAATTAACTACAGACCCTAGAAACAGATAGGCAGAGAGAGGTAGAGGGGTGGGGGGCGGCACAGGAGTCGGAGTCATCAGGCACCAATAAGGCTTCACTTAAAAGTGTCAGCCACCAGTGCTGCAGATCACACCCATATATAAGAGAGAGAGAGAGAGAGAGAGAGAGAGAGAGAGAAAAAGGGGGAGAGATTTGAAAGAATTTTTCTGTCATGAGAAAATTTGAAAGCTTAGAATTGATGGCCTGTGCCTAAAATTTAAGTGTATAAGGGTTTTAAGTGCAGATTATTCACAATTTCAATTTCGGAGCACTGACCACATACTTCTTGCATTCTCAAAGATCAAAATGTAACATAGGTGAGCATACAGGGAATTCGATGTCCATTGTCATGATGATGGACCATGGATGTTGACACAGAGAAATCTAGGAGAAGAGACGATCAGCAGGAGAAGGAAAATCTAACAAACTCTTGACAAAAAATGATCATCTTACTCTCCATTCCCACACCTCCAGCACAGCTCACCAAACTCTATGTTTTCCCTATGCTCTCCACCCTGGCCCCCCAATCGTCAATTCTTCTTCAATCAAGACCATCTTCAACACCCACCTTTGCCGGATACCACGTACACCAACTCTATTAACGGCCATCTTCTTCCTTCACCTGGCACTCATCAGTCACTATTTTCAGCCTTCACCCTATCATCAACACGTTCAAATGCGTCTTGCCCAGCAGCCTCTCTCTCTCGTTGTCTTCAAGGTGTGATATGCGGCCGTAGTGACTAGAGGTTGTTCACCCAACCCAACGGGCACACCAAACCCTCCTTGTTGCACGCCGACAACACTGACACCACCGCTTCCTTCTCCTCCCATGCCTCTCCCTCTCCCTCTCCCTCTCTCTCTCTCTCTCTCCCCACCAGCGATCAGGATATGGGGATAATTGATACATATTCACCAAGTAATAGTGGGTATTTGAGACAAAGCTAAGTCGAGCGAGCACATTGAGGGGGAAAAAAGCCCACCTCAGCAGGCTAATTAGAATTTTCCATTAATTTTGAGGTTGCCATTTAACTACTTGATTAGTCTCAACTAAGAGCAAAGATGCTAATTCAATTTGAGATAAACTGAACCAACCCAAAAAATTCAGGTGGAAGCTTTCCAACCTTTAACTGAAAACCAAAATGAGATAAGCCAAAAAAACGACCAAACTTAATGGAAGATCACATGAGGGGATACGCTGTTGTAAGCCTGTGAAAGTGTGCTTCTGAGAACTCAAGTTGATGGTTTTCTAGAATAAGGGAAAGGTCCTGATGAAGCGGGTGGTGTGACAGAATATTTTTTTACCAATAACCAGGTCAAACAGTTCACTTAAGAGCTAACTATTTCTCCACGTTGCAGTTTGCAACAAGAACCACAGCTAGTCAACCCAAGATCAGAAGTGAGACAATGGGTTAGAATAAAACCAAGTTCAGTTTGTTCAGGCCAGCATGGCTTAGACAGATTATCAGGTTCAACAAAAGCAGATAGTTTGTTTAAAGAGGCTATTTGATAAATCTCGATAACACTAGGGAATAGGGACATCAAAACTAATTTCACAAGCTGACCTGTTGTTTTGCAATTGCATCATCAAGATGTTGGAGCTCAACACGGTTACGAAGATTAATTTCCTCAAGCTCAAACATTGCCTTCTGTAAGTTTATCCTTTCCTGAACATTTTCACTGGTTTCTTGGCTCAGTAAATTTAACCAAGACAACTCATCATCTGCAACTTTGTCAGTAGATCTGACATTAAGTTGGGACTCCTTCTCAGCCAATTCCTTCTTCAAGTGATAAACCTCTCCCTACAATGTCAAATAAGTTTAATGACACCGCGTATTGTAGTCAAGCAAAATACATAAAACACAAAAGAGTAAGGAAAACCTGAAGACTGTCAATCATTCGCTGGTAATCTGACACGTGGGTGTCAATTGTGCCAATGTTTTTCTGAGAAAAGAAAACACCCGTAACATGAACTATTAGCAGCATGAATGACAAATCAAACAGAATAGTCTAGCCCAAGATGCATAGAGCACAAATAAGCAGCATAATGCAATTGATTAAGAGCCAATGAAACAAAAAGAATAAGTGAAATGAAGTTACGCATGAATAACATTTAACATGACATAATATACAATGAAAGCAGGGAGATCTGTATTAGAAACGGTAGAATGCAGAAAATTGAATTTCATCTGACAGTGAGTACTCTCCATTCCTCTTCTCTAAGGATGGATGAAGATCATTGCAAAATGATCAAGTGATGTCATAAAATGAGTTTAGATAAAACAAAAAAGCAAAACTTATCAACAAATTATGGTCCCAAAATACATTTATGTCAACAGAATTTAAGTCCTGCACAATGTTCATATATGTGTCAATCTAGACTTTCTAACCTGGATATGCGTCTTTATTTCCTTGGCTCGGTCGGCATACTTTAAGGTATTGACTGTGTGATGATATTGACTGTCGGCAGGAGATATTGTAGCCACCATAACTGTTTGAGAATTACCGCTCAAACCATCTTTAAGGATCCGTGTCAATTTGCTGTAAGATTTTTCTGTTAAATGCATAAGAAAAGAGAATCATGACCACAAAATGATCAATTCCACCAACCTATTTCGATAAGGAACGTAGGCCAGGCCCTTCTTTTGCTGTTTCCCTAAGGCATTAATGCAATTCGCTAATGCAAGAAGCGAGCGGTTAATATTAGCTCCATCTCTGAGCTTCTGCCCTCCATTGTTTGTCTCAGAAGCTCGTTCACTGCCAGCAAGATCCACAAGTGCAAGTTTTCCTTGCATTACTTGATTTCGATACTTGTTCTTTTGTTTTCTTTTCACAGTAATCTCCAGAACCGCATGTGATCTGGTTCCAGAAAACAAAACATCGTAAAACGGCTGAGGTTTATGAGAGAATATTAAAGAAAGGACTGTAGCGATTACTGCAATATTTTCTTTGAGTTGGGAGTCCATAAGCAAAAGCTATCACCAATCACAACTAAATATCTATACTTCAAAGGCTATTAATCTGTAGCTAGCCCTCTTTTATCATTCTGCATTTCATACATCAATTCTGATCATATTTAAGGGAATTAATTCAAAATTATTATGATAGGTATAAAACAATCAAAATTCACCAATCTTTTATTTAACAATAATCACTTCTTCGTAACTGTGGAGATAAAGGATTCTAAGGTGATATCAAAGATATACTGGTGGAAGAAACAAGCATCAATACATCATTCTTCATAGATAGCATGTATGAAGCACCTATATAAACCAAAATTATCCATGTCTGGCAAGGATAAGCTGGAAACTTTATCACCTTCCAGAGCCTTCAAAAAGTTCAAAATTGTCTAAGCACGGGAAACCAACACTATCTCACAAAAAGAATAACAAAAAAAAAAAAAAAAAAAAACTCTAAGTAAAATGCTATACAAAGACACCAACCACATCTTAGCGCATGGAAACTACAATCAAATAATATAAAGGTAGCAGTAAGCCAAGTTTCAAACACTAAACTTGAAAAAACATAGATCGAGAAGGTGAACAGCCACAGCCTACAATCAGATAATATCTGTTATAGAAGTATTTTACTCATCCATTGTATAAACAAGACTACATCAACCTTCAGTTGAGGAAAATTATTCCCTACAGAAAACCAAAATAATAAAACATAAAGCAACAAGGTAAACATGAGAAATGTGCCTTGTTACCTTGACGATGTTGCATTAGCCTCTGTGCTCTCTGTTTTTCTTCGGCTGTTTCCTAGATTGAGAAGTTCAAGTATTTTATCTGCTGAGTGAACCTATTTTCAAAATTAAATATCTCTAAGATAAGGCTGCATCAATGGGAAAAAGTCGGTGCTCTCAAACCAAAAGCATGATGTACATTTTACTTTTACATGTGAGTAATATAGTAATAAGCAGCCAAATAAGCTAGAAAACTAGATTGCCACAATTTGTTGACACAAGGAACCGATATAGATGAACAAATCCATAAAATATCTGCAACTGATGGCTCAGATGACTGAAACATCAAAGAGCTTTGCTTATATGGCACCCAACCCTAAATTCAATTTTTAAACAAAAATGGAGACAAAGAAAGTCTTGCCCCTATAGATTGGAGAGAAAAATACATGTTTCCCGTGAAGATAATTTTCCTTTTGCTTTGTGCCTACGTTTTCACAACTGATACCAATTTCTCCTGAAGGTTTTGTTGGAGCTGAATTTTTTACTTGAAAAGAGTTAGCACAGGATATTCAGTTTCTCAAAATAATCAGCACAAGAGTCTGAAGAAATTGTTTAGCATCAATCTTGGTCATCTAATGAGGATGCATGTACCAAAGAGTTTCTCAACTATGCAATCGTAATCCTATTTTTTCTGTTTAAGGTAGCACTAAAATAAGTCTCCTTGGAAAATTAATTGCATTAACGAAGCATTACATGCTTCAGTTCAGACATGACTCATTTCGGGAAAATAATTACACTAATTGCAAGAATTGGCAGACTGATTAAGATTCAAGAAGTGCAGAGGCAAACTAAGAGAATATAGTTTGCATGGCAATGTGATCCGGAGAGTAGAGAGAAACCATGTTCTTTTCCAAAATTGAGCTGATCACGTGGAAGGGAATCAATAATTTATAAACATCCAGGCACACCATATGCCTACATTTATATCTTCCCCGCATTGCCATAACAAAACAGAAGTCTAGAACAGTTGGTATCTTCATTGGTAGAAGGCCAACAAAGAAAAGTAAGAAAAACTAAATTGACTGAGAAAGTTCCACGAGTATTAATCAATGCATTGGTCATTGGACCGAGTCCCTCACAATTAAATTGAAGGATTTACAATTAGGGAGGCCAACCACCCACTGTGCAGCCCAACTAATATAGCCAACAGAAGCCCCAATAAGCATAAGGAAATTCTTGGCAAATCAAACTTGTAAACCAGAGAAAGAAGACATCCTTTTCTTCTTTGGAAACAAAGAAGTATCCCAAATGCTTTAGCGTAGATGTAGAGATATACACATGACCAGTTCCGTATAACAACAGAATGCCAGATACGTTATGCCCTACTCTTGCTGCTTATTCTGTCCGGAGGCCACTAATAATGCATGCTCCTTAAAGGTACCTCTAAAAACAGAATGACTTTATGCACCTCCATAAACAGGATAAATCATCAGCTTTAATCAAGTGATTCGCAGCTTTATACTCAAACAGCATTCATCATACACATATCAAAGAAAAGGGAAGAACCTTAATTGACTTCAAGCCAGCAACAACAATTCCTTGAACAGGATCCTCCCTGAGTTCCAGATGACCCGATGATTTCTCGAGCAAATCGTAGATAACCTGAATGCATGAAATTAGCTGAACATGTCCACACCAAGCATTGCATAAGGAAAAGAAGCCAACTTATTTTATCAAAGTTTCCTCCTTACTTCATTGTAAACTTCAAGGTAGGAACAGTTAACTTGAAACTCATCGGAACTACTGTCCTGCTTGATAAGGCGAAAGATTGTATGCAAGCTAAGAACCATAAGTCCCGGGTCATTCTTAGTTCCAACCATTGTGTATGTCTTTCCACTGAAAATATTGAGGGAAAAGGAAGGAAACACGGGGACTAAACAATCAGTACATCATCAATCTACATGATCTCAAGGGGCACACAAGCTGAATCTGATATGAATCTAAGCTACACAAGTGTGATTGATTCACTACGAGTTTGATCGAGCTATAAGATAAGGAGCCATGTTCATGGCAACTAAAGAGTAGCAAGAAGTCTTGTAATTTGAGGAAGGCTGATTAAAATTTGTAAAAAGAACATACCAAAACCATAAGCTAAAAGAAAGAAAATCTATCTAAGGCAGAAATCAGCAAAAGCGATCAAGGCTACCGTCGGGTTATTTAACAGGTGTACCTTCCGGTTGAACCATAAGCAAAGACGGTTGCATTGAGACCTTGAACAACTCCAGAAATTGTTGAATCTATACATCTACTGTACACATCCTGGAAATCATCGAAACTTTTAGAAGACTTTCATAAATATGAGTACTACAGCAGGGTTATTAGCCAAGATACTAACAACAGATTGACATGCAGCATGAGCTAAAAAGTAAAAATATGAACGGACGCGACGCAAATGTTTTTCCAATATTTCATGTCTTAGCAGCATGATCCCTACAATCCATAATAATCTCAAGCAGCTGAACTGAAATCGAAAGGATAAAAAGTCAATTACAAAAATGCTGCATACCCTATTGGAACATTCGGGACCGAACGCATGATCAAAACGGTACTTCTTCTCTTTGGTTCGATTTTGTATGCGGTCAAGGTAGTCCTTCGACAAATCAGGATCTAAAACAAGAACCTCCTGCATCACCAATCCACATAAATTCCTCAATGCCAGTATCTAAAGTCGACGACTTCAGCGACTTCGACGCATGCCACCACAAATTAGACTTTACCACTTAACGTACCTTACTATCGCTAACTCTAACGATATTGCGGCCGTAATCTCTCCGCGCAAAGGGTCTACACTTAACGGCAACCTGATCCCAAACGCACAACACGAAATTTCAGTTCATTTCAAAAAACTCCAGGCCATCGCAATCGTTCATCGAATCGAACGGAGTGCCGCGAGAAACCGAACCGTTAAGGTGGTGGCGGTCTTCCTCGCAGCAGCAGCAGCAGCAGCAGCAGCAGCGGGAGCCTTCAAGCTGGGCATGTTTCGACAGTTCGCATCAAATCCCGCCGCGCCTAGTCACGCCGCCGGAGCTCGAAGGCTTATCTATTACCCAACGATGGCTCGCGCAAGCGATTGCGATAAAACCCTAAACTCCAAAACCGAATTCGAAAACCGTAACGTCTGAAAGAGAAAGAAAAGGAAAGGGAATGTCGCCAGCCGACTTTCCGTTTCCGGAGCTGACGCTAGATTTTCAAAATGATCGGAGACCCCAAAAAAGAAAGGAAAAAAAAGAGAAGAAACGGAACCGAAGACGCGGCGAAAACGGAGGCAATTCGAAGGAGACGAATTCCGGAAATGCCGCGACGACGAGCATCGCCCTCGAGAACGCCGAGCGATGGCGGGCTACATTTGAACGAGGCGGACGGGCGGAGAGAAGGATTTTCAAAATTTCAACTTCTGAAGGGAGAGAAAACAAGGAAGAAAAATCCGAGAATCCAGGAATCCGAGAATGTGGAATCCGAGAAAATGCGAGAAAATGAGACGAAGATGGTGTGAACCGGGAGGAACGCGCGCCGGTCGAGAGCTGAATATTATAAATTCTGTGTCTTGTTCAGAAGGGAGGAGATCGGCTGCTTCCGAGCGTACGGTGGGGACGCCTCCAATGCCGTCCGTCACGTCTCTTTAGAGAGAGAGAGGAGAGAGAGAGAGGTGTGGAAGCGACAGGCGGAGGAGGACGATGGAGAAGACGACGGAACAGTCCCCCCGACGCGGAGACGGGGAGAGCCGTTGGAGCGATCGCGACCGTTGATCTTGACCCTTTTTCCTTTTTTCCTTTTTTTCTTTTTTCTTTTTTGGATTTTCGATATTTGGGGAAGCAATTATTGTGGCCGGGGGAGGGAGCACGTGAGCGAGAGGGGGACGTATGCCTCCCAGTGGGAAGATCTTTGCCCCCTTTTATTTGATTGAATTGGAGTTGGGGACGGGCCATGAAATTGGGGGCAAAGATATCATGAACGATGTTGAGAGGGAGGTGATCGATGGGCGGACGGGCGCGAATCGAGCTCCGGATCAAGTTCGGGATATCACCCGATCGTGCCTGTCTATAGAAATATGTAAGAATTGGGTGGGCCAAGCGGTCCTAGTTTAAGTCCGATCGAGGCAGGACGAGGCGACGGGGTGGAACCTCATTTATTAAAAGTCTCTGTATGGGCTCATGTAAAGCTAAAAGTGCTTTCGAGCTCTCATGGCAAGGGTCGAGCCTGGACAGGTCTATGAGCCATCGGGGTCCATGATCAAGTTTAGTGTTAAGTTTTATTTTTTATTTTTTATAGAGAAAAGAGCAGAGAGGGGAGACAAGTGCAGCCACCCCTCTAGATGTTATCGTAAGAGTTCATATGTGTTTATTGAATGTTCAATCTGAGTGAGTCCTTGTCTAGGCTCACGTAAAGCTAAAAGTGCCTTCAAGCTC
Organism: Eucalyptus grandis; assembly: GCF_016545825.1. Classification (NCBI taxonomy): domain Eukaryota; kingdom Viridiplantae; phylum Streptophyta; class Magnoliopsida; order Myrtales; family Myrtaceae; genus Eucalyptus; species Eucalyptus grandis. The sequence goes on from NC_052619.1 coordinate 32,122,605, forward strand.
TCGTGACAAGGGCCGAGTCCCGACAGGTCTATGAGCCATCAGGTCCATGATCAAGTTTAGCGTTAAGTTTTACTTTCTATTTTTTTTTTTTTTTAAGAGAAAAGAGCGGAGAGGGGCAACAAGTCCAACCACCCCTCTAGGTGTTGTTGGAAGAGTTCATACGTGTTTATTGAATGATCAGTCTAAGTCGTAATCACTTGATATACATATAAGGGCTTAAGACCATACATTAAAGTGATGAAGTAGATTTTTAGGGCGAGTAGACTTGGAGAAAGGACACTTATTTAAATGGGCAAAATTCTAACCAAAACCTATTTCTATTTTTATGAATTCAGTCCCAAAAATTCCAATTTTACTAACCGAGTCCTAAACATTTTTCATTTTTTGCCAATTGAATTCGTATAACCAATTTTGCTTGGAAGAATTCATTGACGTGAATCCCGACCACGTGACAGAGCTAATACTAACGAATTTTTTTTTTTAATAATATCTTTCTATTTTTCTCTCCCATCTTCTTCGTTGCGCCAGTAAGGAATAAAATCTGTATGCGGTGTGCTGTCAGGAGCTTCTAAACACTTTCTCCCATTCTTTCTATCTGGTATTATTCTCCAAAAGATAATAGAGCGTTTTGATTAGTCCTGGTAGTATGCTCCACACTTGCCACAGCTACTTGGAACCTATGTATCAGAATTCTACTGCTGCGAAGTGTTACTATGGTATGAATCAAACTTGAAGATATAATGATTAAAAGGTAGTCCCTATTAAGGCTTACGCAGAGAGTTTGTTAGCTGTTTTGGGATAGCATACCTACCATGAATCAAATGAGGCCTCGTCTATTTCCACGACCAAAAATTCTGTGGGCACAGCTTTTTGGTTGGAGAGACAAAATTATCCTCCAATCACTCGACCTCTCGCTCATAATCGAAATCGCAATTGAAATCGCAATCGCAACCAATGCCGAGTCCCAGCCTCCTCTGTCGAACTCCCACCTCTACCGGCATTGCATCCCATCCTGAGCAGCCCGCGGCTGCAGTGCAAGTAAGGCATGGGATCTTATGGCAATCAACTTTTACACTTCACTGCTGAAGAGGTCAACAACAATAACGTGCATGACATTGGACCGACCATTAACGACGACAACGAATTTATTGGCACATAGAAAATAGATACCTTGAAACAAAGAATTTACACTCTAAGTAACCAGCGATTGGGGCCAATTTGCCGGGACTCCCCGAAGGATTCCCCGATCAGAAGATGTCTTTCAAGTGGTTATATACTACTATGATCAACGGCTATATATACAGTTATACACCTGCTCTACAACTTCTCTAAAGCTGCATAAGCAGAGATATGTACGTCGCATGTTTCTGCATCCCAGGAGAAGTCCTTATCCATGGCATCCGCCATCTTTCGCTTCCATTTGGAAGGATTACTCCTCTAAGATCACAAGCAACAAATGTCCAAAAGATGCCACAGAGAATAAGATCAGCTAGCAACTTAAAACGTCGTATCGCAGGAGCTGGTAGATTTAATTTTCTAATCATGGGGACAGATAAATCTAAACGTCTGTGAAATATTAGCAAAGTACTCACCATTTCGTCTAGGGCTTGGCTGAGAGATATATTCTCAAATGTGGACTTTATGAACTGTGCATACTCCGAGATATCATGGTTGAGTTCAACAACATGCCTGTTTAGACGCGAATGGTTAAAAATAGTGGCACTTCAATGCTCTCTGAAATTACATAATATGGGTTAATAATGGAACAACGCATGAAGAGGTTACCTGGATCTATCATCAGAAAAAGACAGTGCGACTGGAGCAGCTCCATATTTCAATGCCTTCATCTGCAAAAACTTTAATTGCACTTTAATTATCCATGGATGAAGCAAATTTCATAATGAAGTCCTTTGTACAGATGAATGCTCGACGAAGGAAAACAGCAGCTGCGAGGACTTTGCTACTCCAGTTCACATGAATTCTCGAGATCCTTTACTCAATAATCGATAGGAAGTTAGAGAGACCAAGTGACATTTTATCAAAGAAGCAATCCAAACAGATTACGGAAACACAACTTAAAGTCAACTCAAACATGTAGTCATGAAGTTTACTTCAAATAATAGCTGGCATTGTTTGCATATTCTTAATATTCTTAAGACCTATATTCAAAAGTAACGCAGTACTATAAATGCAGTACTATAACCCATATTCCCTCAATGGTAATCTTGGCACAGAGTATGCTGTGCCAGCAAAAACCAATTGAAAACACAATGGACTAATAGCTGATAAGCTGCAGATGATATCACGCACTTAACATACCGGCACTTGTAGTGTAGGATCCTCAAAAGACTGACACAAGATAATGTCAGAACCAGCAAATATCAAGTGGGATAGAGCTTCATCGAATCTGTCTATGAATCTAACGTTTTCATCCTGCCCATGAGAAAAATTAGGAGGGGAAGAATTAGCCACTCTGGAAGATCATGTGCAGTTGACACATCCTCATCCTGAAGTCTATAATCCTGATATATGTAGCAATATAAGAGAAGATTTGCAAGTCCAATGATACTCCACTATGACCACAGTGGCCAGGCAGCCTGAGGACCAAGCATTCGAAAGCAAAAGTTTTCTTTAAGCAAAAGAAATCTGATAAGATTGTTAAAAGAAAATGACAAAGGAAAGAAATTATCTTTTCATGCAAAAATCAAGTAACAGAGTACGTGTTTAGACAGTAATAGCATGTCAACAGAAAGGACAGAGGAAACCAACAATTCCTGCCAATACCTTCAGATCTTTCACAAAAGATTCAGAGGTCCTATCCAGATTTGTCATTTTGTCTATCCTTGCCAAGAGAAGCTGCACAGATTTGTTGATGAGATAAAGTACTATAAATATCTCACAAAGAATTTATTCTAACTTGATTTGCAATCCTCCTGAATGGATAGATCACTTCTATGGTGAAAATTAGCTTCTTTCCTATAAATGAGATATTTCGATTTGCAGTGTCTCTAAGCATAGATCATGGCCAATTTGCTTAGGTACTTTACTACATAATACTAGCTCATTATCTCTTCAAGTTTATTCGTATGGCAGCAACCTGCCACGACTTAAAGAGATCCTGTGGGATCTGAATTACCAAATTCATCAGGTGAAAAACAGATGAATAATATCAACCTGGCCACCCCCATGTGTAATGCTCTGGGCAACAGTTTTTAGAGTCTTCAAGTCAATATCCGATACTTCTCGGTAGATCCATCCAACCTGAAATAAGGAACTTTTTTTATACTGAGGGAAATGCACAAAAAAGAATTTGCAGGAATTGAAAAAGAAAAGCATGCTGAATTTTATAATCAAAGATGAACAGACTCTAGAACCATAGTATTCAGAAACTGTGCTCACTAATTAAGTTCCACTTGACATGACCGGCACTAGTAAACAATGGCATACAAATCTGAATTGCAATTTTTAGAGGCTGCTATATGAAATTGTATCCAGTAACTCTTAAGTGACTTCAGATGAACCAACCTCAATATTGGGAAATGGTTCATTTATTAGGTGCTGGAAGCCTCAAAGTACATAGTTGATAACCCATCTATTACCACAATGAGCTTTAGTTGTTGAATGGAAAATTTAAAGAGAAAGAAACTAATCCATGCTTAGAAGGCACACCAAATCAATATTTATATCAAGTGACAATGCAGAAATGTTGCAACCCATATCCCACGTTTTGCTAAGTAGAAAGACTCCACCTCGTTCCCAGGATAGCAAAAACATATATCACATGACAATGAATGTAATGAAAATTCATATAGATTAATATCTGACATGGGATGCTTTATTACTTGCAAGGTTTAAGTAGGATTATTACAGAGAGATATAATAGAACATAATGACAGCCTGCACAATCTGTGCAGCTCCCAAGACATTTGAAAAATATCAATTTCATGAAATAAAGATATTCGCATGCTCTAGAACTACTCAATGTAATGTATCATGATGAACAGAGACCGTAAAACAAAAATATGAATATAATCATAAATCCTCCATAGTTTTTTATTCATCACAATACTCACAACTGCAACAGAAGCATCCTTAGGCAAACCCACATGGTGTTGCAACGCAACTTTACAAACTGCTTTACCCTCCAAGTCATCTGCACTGTAGTTTTTGGGAAGAAATTTGTCCTTTAAAGGATCCCATATGGAGTTGTCAAACCCACTGGGAGCGATTAGCAACTTGTCCCTGTGACAAAAGTATACCCAAGAAAAGCTATCAACTTTAGTGATAGATTCCTGACAATATGAAGCACTATTATAGAGAAAAAAACCAGGACAAAAATTGGCTAAAGTAAGTTTCTTCCACTCGTAGGAAAGGATAAAGACATTGTTGCTATATTAACTTGACTGATAACAAAAAAGAGATGTACGACAAAGCATTACTTGTGAGTTGCTAAGGTGGGCTCCAACCCATAACCAAAATAACGGATTATCCTTCCTTTCGAGTGCATGGATGAAATAATTACAACTTTGTTTGAGTATACAATTCCACCCTGGATATTTACCCAGAAAGAAGAAAGGAAAAGATTAGTTATGGTAAAAAATAACTTAGAAAAACAACGACAATTGCAAGTCTAGGACACAAGCTTGATATGGACAATATTCCAAGAAAAAATAAGAAAATGGAATCACATGTTTCTTGTGTCCAATCCCTTAAAAATTTCAAGTAAACAAGGTGATTTCCTGTGATGGATTCCCATAATCTTTTTCTGGCGTTAGTGATGGCTTTACTATCATTGCCCAAAAGGGCAGCGCGTGCAAAATTTCAAATAATATGCTCGCATATATATGCATTAAAAAAAAAAGGCTTGTTGTAGGATGAGAAAGGTTTAGCTTCAAATTTAGAATCCGCATAGATTCGTTCAATAAGAGAAGAGTTATGTAGACTTCTCTAAATTATTTTGATGTGGTAATATACGTCATTATTTAATTAATTGCAGGCATCACTTTATGCGTATTTGTGGCAAAGAGGTGAAAGATGTTTTGGCTTTTCTTTATAATTTAGAAAGATTTATATCCAATAAGAAAAGGCAAAAGATTATAATGTTAAACATAAATAGCTAGAATAGCTCATGAGGTATCATACTCTGGCCAATTGTCACTGCCCATTAAAAAACTAAATGGAGGTAATGCCTGACTAGTACCGCCAGTGCATCTTTATAGGATTACTTAAAGAAAGTCACTTCTCTTCTTTGCCTGAAAATTAAACATAATAAAGCAGAAAATCATCTTCCAACTTAGGCATTTATACTCTCTGAAAATCATTTGACAAACGGCAAAGGCTTTGGAATGTAGGGTCACCCTAAAACCAAGTGCATACTAATTAATAGCTGAGTCCTTTCTGCACCACGAGAAAGAAGAGCACTCATAGCCATGCAACAAACATCTGTTTAAACTGATCAAACTGCTTTGAGGATGAGAACCAAAAAGTTCTATTAGCAGAAGATGCTCTTAATAACGATGGGGAACTACTCTTGTAAGTTCAAGACAGGAAGGTTTGGAAGAAACAGTAATTTGAAAGAATGAAAAAGTGCTCCTTCTATCTTTAAATCAGGAAGGAGAAAGTGAATCGACGTAACAACATTAATGGAAGGATGGAACACATTTCTGAATGAGCTTTCTTGAATTTACTTTAAGGTTCAAAACTCTACCTAGATCAATGTGTAGAAACTCTCTCAGGATGAAATTTGTAGATTTTAGACACTAGAATGTAAATTTCTGATAATTGCATAATGGATCCTGAAGACTGGGCTAGGCCCAAACCAGTCTGGATCAACCCGAATAATTAGGTTGCGGCCAAGTTATGTTGATCGATGCAAAGCTCAGAAATGTCTAGCTGAGATATATCAGCCAGGCTTGATATTGAATGGCCAAATACAAATAGTTGTGCTAAGTAAACTAATTTGGTAAGCTGACAAATAATCCCGATCCAGAGCTGCAGACTAATAGCCAATACAAAAAAAGAAAAAGGAAAAGAGCAAGCTGTCCTAAAGTGAATTTTCTTTTTCTTTTTTCTTGCTCCTTTTTTTATAATTGATGAGATCCAGATGCATAAACTACTTGACAAGTTGTCAAAAAAAAATTTCAAACAATAAATTCGGTAAACTTATTTTTAAAATTAGACTTCTAGGAATTTAACTACACTATTATCACACAAAACTGATGCCAATTTATTCAATCTCTATCTAAAGAAATTTACCTTCAACAAATTTACAAGGGATGCCCTGGCATTGTCTTGGAAACGATCTGGACGATGAAGACGAGCAGGTTCTAGTCCACTTAGACCCAGCTTATCAGGTTGCTCAAGACACTGATATCTACCAAATGAAGTCAATGAGGAGGTCCAGGAACAAGGGTCAAGAGAGATAGGAAATAGCTACATGCCTGTGAATTAAGGTCGTGGCAAGTTAGTAATATTTTTGTGCCTTCAAGTCCCTACAAATGACCATAACAAGATTTTGTTAGAAGACTATGTAGACAATGAAGAGACTGAATCTCATTAAATACCAGAATGATGAGAATGGTAAAACCTTTCCATAAGCATATTAACATGCTGCTATAGCCTACTGATGTTCTCTCAGCATTTTACAATACTAATTTTCTCTTCTATAATGAGTCTGTAGTGCTTGATGCATAACTTATTTTCCTTGTAGGGCATTAAAGTCCCTTTTGAGATTGCTTTCCTATAAAATAGATCATCAACGAACAGAGATGAGGGAGTCACAAAATGAAATGCTTACAGTGGCTGATTATGTGACACATTAGCCTTGCACTTAATGCCACATGCCAGTTAACTTTGCCATTATCTCCAGATGAAAGCAAATACTATGCTGATCTAATTCCATTTTAATTTAACCGCAATTTTAGAATAGGAAAACGAATGAGTAGACTACCTCACAAATGGTTTTATCTTCTCTTTATGAATAGCAATTAAGCTAATCCTGTTTTATATTGATACTTTATTCTAGAGATAATATTTTGCACAAAACTAAAGACAAGGAGGTTTCTTTTCCCAGTAAGACAAGGAGGTTTATGGAAAAGCTTCTTAAAAGCAGAGGGCTTTTTTATTCTTGATGCGTCAACTGTATCCTCTTTCAACTATATGCTCCAAAAAGAGGTAAGAGTTGGCCTGGGATTCAACATCACATATACCCACATAAAGTACACCTCAGAGCGGAATAATAATAAATGCAGCTCCCAGTATTACCAGTTTCACAAACATATCCCAGAAAAGAGGCCCTACAATAGAAGTTTGCCAGTCATGTATATGCAAAACATCAGGCTTCTTTCCAGCTTTGACCAAATAATCTAATGCAGCACGGGAGAAATAAGCAAACCTGAAAGTAACAAGAAGGTAATGTTTAACACAAATGGTATTGCTAATTGCTGTAGTATTTAAATTTAAATCAGGCTTTCAACCAATAAACTAAGCTTTTCGAACAATTGACAGTGATTCGACAAATATGGCCCTTATAAAAAAAGTAGTATTTTTCAATTATCAGCTTAAAACTATGGATTGGATTTTATTACACTATTAAAGATGGAAGAAAAATTCTTATGGACTTATTCAGAAGCAGAATCTAAAGAAAAACTAAGCATCTCTCTAAGCAAAGCAAAACCAGTAAGCAGACAATAAAAGGCACAATCACCATTAAGAATGGAAACCTATTCTATAAGCTGAACAAAACACATGACTCGTCTAAGGCAGACAAGACCACAGATGTGCTCAGTCTAGGCTATCCCGTTCTTCCTTCTCTTTATTTTCATTATAGTTATATATTTGGACAGTGCAATGGGAAGTCCCTAAACTTTCGAAAATCACTAATTGACCATTAAGTATCCAAGTTGGCATCTTAAATATCCAATTGCACAGTTCAGATGCTTCCACATGGGGCCCCACAAGATGATTTGGCCCACAAAATGCTCAGTTGGTAGTCCATATTAGCAAAAGAGAACGTGATGTGATGTGGCATTGCAACTAATGGCAAGACTGTATTGAGCGGATTTTGACAAACTCATTAATTAAATTTACCCAAAAAACAAAGACTTAGGGATCATCAAGAAAATGTTCAGGCACTACTCGTGGCATTATCCCTTATAATTTCCACTGAGTATTTAGACATGTGCTCACCCAGTATCCTTGGTCTTGTCAAAGACCAGAAGTTTTGAAAGCACATTATGAAGTAGTGCAACAAATATCAAATATGTTTGACTGACCGTTCAAAGTCATCTGAGTAGCCATATATCTTCTCACGGCTAAAAAAGGATGAGAAAAATATAGGTTCGATGAGAGTAACTCCAATACCGCGGACAATTCTGCACAAAAAGAGCGAAAGGTTAGTCGCAATCAAACTATTTCCAACCAAAAAGGCACTAGTTTCCATTCAACTCCATAAAAAACAGGAACCTGTGAAGTCATTATCTGGAATCCAATCTCTCTAATCAGAAGTAAAAACTACTATTTCATAAAAATATGAGCTGATTAGATTGCAAATGACTAACCCAGTCCAAATCCTGTTTCCATGCAGCTGACCATTATAGTATGAATAGAATTCTGCCTCAATTTCTCTCAACCCTTGAACCTCTCCAAGGTTCAGCCTTGCATACCTGTTTTCAAAATAGATTCCTAAATAAAAGTACAAGAAGTTCCAACATTCATACCTGACTCATATCATGAGAGACTTACCAAATCAATTTTCTTTATTTAATGCAAAAAGCTCTAATAGATTTTCCTGAAATGTGAGGGCAATCTGACATGTAGAAATGTCCGTGTGTGTATATATGTGTGCACGCCCGCAAATGAGTAAGTGAGAGAGAGAGAGAGAGAGAGAGAGAGAGAGAGAGAGAGAGAGTTTAGCAATTATCTCCACGGCATCATTAGTTATCTTATTTTTTGTAAGGACGTGCTTGAGTATGTTGTCTGGCAGTTGTAAATATGTGCAAGCCATCAGGCATCCTACTCTTGTCTATCAAGGTAAAAATCATCAGCTGGAATATCAAAATAATGAATCCTAAAATCGAACCAAATCATAAGGTTCGGCGAAGAAACCAAATGCTTTTAACATAATATAAACTAAGATACTACAAATTAAGAAGTTTTGACTAAGACCCATAATTAAAGGCAAGATACATTGATTTCAAGTTCATCCAATGATTTCTATGCGACAATATCGCAAGACATTTGTTTTACAATGACAAGTATCACACTCAAGAATAAACACAAAAAGCATATGTCACATTTTAGTTGCTAGAGGACTGTAAACTAAAAAACTCTACAATATATTGTGGTGAAACTATCAAAGTGTAATCTAAATTGTGCAAAATGAGATAGTTTATATCATTTGATGGGTAAATATGACATATTATGAGTTGATAGATCAGTAGTGTATCTATTCATATGCACTTCAGTATTTTTTAAATTCACCAGAAAGATATATTTACTTTGAACCTTGAATCCAATGAATACAGAGGAACTGATAGATTCTAGGGCAAAAGCCATAAAAAAACCCTAAACTATGCCCACTGTGATGCATTTACCCTAATTTTTTTTTTTTTTTTTTTGGTAACACTAAAAATCCCAAACTAGTACCTATGTGACACATTTACCCTTCTTAAATTTCTGTCACTTAGAACAGCTAAAAATCTGTTTTCATGGACGCATAAAGAAAACGATGTTGAAATGGCACCCACATGGCTTAAGTGAAATAAAAACAATGCTATTTTAGCTGAAAAATGATTTAACACAACCTTAACAGAGGGTAAATGTGTCATATATGTACAAGTTTGGGGTTTTTTTATGTCACAAGAAAAGGTTTAGGGTAAATGTGTCACGGTGGGCATAATTTGAAGTTTTTGAGGTCACAAAAAAACGTTCAAAGTAAATGTATCAAAGCAGGTATAGTTTGGGGTTTTTTGTGATTTTTTCCATAGATTCTAATACCTATGCATACTATAATGTCCACCCAATTTCTGAATTGTTGGAGTGGAAAAAGGTAGCATCCAATTAAATATGGAGATCACAAATTTCTCTTGTTAGATTTTCCCTAATTAAAAGGCTCAAAACCATAGAAAAATGTATACTTCATGAATGGTGGATTTAGCTAGGTGATGCAGGTACTTGATCATTTGCCACTCTGATATTTGAGAAAGCTTTTTACAGAATATACTAAATTTATCATTCATTATTCTCCTCCATGTTTCAATATCCTCTTCAAACTCAAGGCTTAAGGCCTTATCTTTTACTTGTAAGCAGGTCCTTGTTTATACACTTGTAATGTTTAAATTATTAAATTTAGTTTATAGTTTTAGAGATTTAAAATCAGAAGTCAACTGAATGATCAGCTTTACTACTCTGGCGATTGAAAGTGAACCCTTATTCTCATCCTTCCAGCAACATGTCCTATGTTAAGTATATGCTCCACAACAAAAAAGTTTCTAAAGAGGATTTTACTAAGAATTGGCATATCATAAATTGTTGCAAGCACTTGCAGAAAGAAAGTATGAAAGAGAAGGTCCTTGATTACTTGGGCAAAACAACCTCTACAGTGTGGCCCTTTCTTTGTAGTGCACGGCTCAACCCCGTTACATATGATGCCAAGGATCCAACATAGACCAAAGGTTCCATTTCAGTGCATATCTGAACAATGTGAAAACCATTCCTGTAGAGAAAAGGCATCAACTGCAAAATTAATAGGGATCACAGATAATCATTGAAAGAAATATGCAAGTCAATGGGAATTACAAGTTTACTTGATGGCAGATTAAAATGAGAGCACATCTAAGGGATGCTATAATTTGAAACAAGAAAAGAATATGGTGCCACATGTTGCAATCTCCTGTCCTAATGATGATGAAATATTTTACAGCACACGATATCTCCTAGAAAAATTTACCTTTTGCTTCCATCTGCAAAGTGGCGAAGTTTCTCAAGAAGCTCCGAATCTCTTTGGTCCAGGACATCAGAAAAGACATCAGCTATACTAACTTTGCTATCCATGATTAGCCTCCTCCAATTGGATGCCTCCTCAATAGTGACTTTTCGTGTAAGGACCATTGAGTCTATTCGATGCAGTAACTCCCAGAAAATTGATAGCCTATCCTGCATAGATTGAGACCAATGTGAGATAGAAAGGCCTACAAAAGATGATATAAAACATACTTGACCAAAGACTCAGTTGCCTCTAGTAGGAAGGGAAGCTTCAGGCTGTGAAAGAGGGATGAATATACAAATACAAATTGAAGGGGAGAGAGAAAAGGCACAGAACCATGCGTGACCATGAACAGCTAAAATAGGCATATCCAGATAAGATCAACTCTCCAGCCAGAGAAGGATAGAACTTACAGTGCCATTAACTCGCCCATCAACAGCTTGATTTCCCAGCTGAAAGTGCTCTATCTGGTCAAGCAACAGTTGTTTCTCTCTATTTGCTTTTTCTAGTTCCTCAGTGACCAGGAGCCGCTGTTTGTTTAAAAACAAAATATCTGAATGGAACAATGAGAAGCATCAGAAAAAACCCAATTACAACCTATACATCAGTAATAACTGGTGCTGAGAAATCCAATATAACTCTCCCTTTTTTTTTGGGGGCTTTTTGAGATGGCAGACAGAATTGAAATCAACAGAAAAAGAGATAAACAGACTTTGTTGAGCTTCTTTAAAAAGCCGCCAGATGTCAGCATGTTTTCCCTTTGCTTCAAGATTTGATGGTTGAATAGTCTCCTGTAATCACTCCTACCAGTTCAGCGGACAAGCTTATAAGAAAAAAAAAATGAGGATTGAGGAATATCACTGCAGACCTCAGGCATCTGCTCATCTCCCTGATCTTCTGATCTACAATGAAAATAACTCCAAATCAAACATCAAGATGGAGAGACCACACAGAAATGCAATGCATATAAGATGAAACCAAAGAGCAAAGCAACTCACCCACTAGGTGAGGGAGTGGAATATAGTCCATTCACTTCCCCATTTTTCCTGGAATTTACATTAGACGATAAGATGAACAGCATAACTAACATATAAACTAGTAAAACAACCATTTGATTAAAAAAATGGTTCACCTATAATGAAAGGGATAATAAATCTCAGATACCTTAATAATTGGTAAATTTCAGAAAACAATGATCAGTTACACTAAAGCTAGAAAAATCATGAGCAACAGGAGAAATGCCACCTAAAGTAGACATGTCCTCTTTATAATAAACTAATATGGCTACTAGCTCAAGATACAGCAGAGATGCTACTGAATTAGATAATGTACATGCGGGTTTGATCAGTAAAGACTCCACAACATTGGTTCCATGGTGTCAAGATATCCTAAGTATTCTGATGAAGTATGAGAAAATTCAGCTTATAAGACATTAAGGGAGCCCATAAAAGAATCATTTCAAAGTAAGAATCTATGAGGTTAAACTCAGCAACCAGATTGATGTGTTGAGGAGTAACTAGAAATGCATGTGTTCAACTACACTTTATTAAGAAATAACAAGTTTCGTACCATCAAACTCTTCTAGTCTCTCCATCACAGCAGCCAAAACATTCTCATGGTTGAGATGTAAAGTCTTATTTTTACTTTTTCTGTTGCTATTCCATTCAATGAGTAAAGTTCTTCCCCAAAACAATGTCAATGCCCACACAACTATAGAAGTCACTAGATGTCATATAGTTTTGGTCCAAGGGAAAATCAAAAACAGATGGCCAACTGATTCATCACACCCTTCACCAAATTTATTTAAATGTCCACCGATAAACACCCAACTCTGCTTCCAAGAATAGGAGAAAAAGTTTCTATTGCTCCTAGGAGAGAAAGAAACAGTGAAAATTGCTTATTCATCTAACTTTGTACAGCCAACAGCTAGGTCCTCAAGTTGGCGCTTAATGACTGATAACAGGCGTGCCAGTCCAAATAGTTCAGGGAGCTGTTTAGCTGCTGCAGACTGTCTAATTCACTGAATACTACCGAAGTGACCTCACAAAATGTCTTCCCCCTTATCCCACTACCAAATAACATTTTTCTTCGGCCTCCTTGGTAATCTATTTCCAATAAGGTTATTGCAACAACTTGAGTGACTCCTCAATCTCCCATAATAAACTTAATTACGAATTGCATTCCAGCGACTGTTAAATGTTGAACCCCATTTGGAGTTTACAAACACTGTATTGTTTTGGTAAATGAGAGAAACAGATTATGAGAGGGTTACATTGCAGGGGCCTCACCACACTCACCACACTACCAATACTTCTAGGCTTCAATTTGACCTCAAGAGATGAAATCCCAGCCCTTCCTAATCCATATTCCCATACTCACAAGCAATTAAGTTATCTTGACACATCCGATATCTACCCACCACGATCTTCCCTTCACTATTAACACTATCAACGTCACAAATTACTTTCAATAGTCAGTGTAACAGGACTTTTCACCAACCAAGAGATACAGGAGTAAAGCCACCATGCAATGTATAAGAAATTCCAACTTATCAATCAATGTCGATCAGTCCAAATGATCAGATGACCGAATTACTGTGACAAATGGTTTAAGAGGCATCCTATCAAACCGCACTACATTCGCACCGGAAGATCAACCAGTTCGAGATTAATCCCACACATCTCTTCGTCGTAACTACTAATTTCTTTCGTCTCCCACCATCAATTTCAGCAGAATCCGGCTCTCCTCTTCGAATTCAAGTTGGGTCTTCCCAAAGCAACAATTTTTTGCGGATTATGTGCCCAAAGGCCAAATGGGCTTCCAAAAAAATAGGACAAAAACTACCCGACAAGCTTCGACACCATTCCCGACCGTGTCCAGGCGAGTAAGTAGGTGAAGGGGATAAGCTGATCGGCACTCACCGGGAGCGGCAGACGGAGAGATGATTCGGGGGTCTCTGGATCGCTGCCGAGCGGCCCAGGAGATGAAACGGCGCGGGGATCGCTGCCTTGATCAGAGCCTCCATCAGCAATGCAGACAAGGTAACCTGGAGATGCGGACACGAGAGAGAGAGAGAGAAGGTGATATTACAGTGCTGTACCAGATAACGGTCGGACTGGGAGATAAAAATGTAACTCCCGAAAAAGTATTATTTATATTTATCTAGACTTCTGAAATTACCCACCATTTTAATGATTAAAATTACTCAAGTATCAGCAACCTAATCTATCAATTTTCCTCCCATTAAATTACAAACTGATTTGGACTTAGCAGAGATTGTTTGATTCGTTTATAGGCTTTTATTTGATTATTTTGAAAAATTAACGATTGTTGTAATCTATGGTTATATTTCTTTAAAGTTTACCAACATGTTAATGGTACTAACTTTTAGACAAAATTTGAGTGCTTTACCAAATTGGCAGACTTATTAGATAGTTTTAGCAATAAAAATTATTATTGCGGCAACTTACCACTTTGTACTTGCTTGTTGTGGAATCATTCCAATCATTTTGTATTTGCAAAAATTACGACATGTTCAAGTAACTAAGTTCTTTCGACCAAAAAAAAAAAAAGAGTAACTAAGTTCTTGCACAAAATTATCTACTCTTTCAAACTATTTTCATGATTTAGCGACATTTAGGGTACTTTTGATAACTATTCTGTTTTCGATAATAATTTTTACTCAAAAATGATTGTTTTTTATTATATTCCCAATAATAATTTCTGAGCATTTGTGATGCAGCCCGCATTGAAGACCAGCTTTTCCGACCAAAAAAATCAGCCCGCATTCAAGCTCGACGAAACCGTGAAGCCGTATCAACATCTTGAGTCCATTCTGGAAGCTTGAAAGACACATTGGGAGCTCACATGACGCTTTTACTAGCTTATAGTTTCCATGCTCTTTACTATTTCTCCTATTTTCAATGCTCCATTTTTATTTCTCCTAGTTTCAACGCTCTGTCTTTATTTCTCCTAGTTTCAACGCTCTGTTTTTATTTCTTTGATGATATAAGCTATCCAATCCCTTGTAGAAGACAGACGACTTTTGATAAATGAAAAACTTTGCTTTGAAACAAGTATCATGAACCTTGTAGAGTTCATATCCTTAAAAACCTAGAAGAGTTTTCACTCCGTCCTTGAAGAGTTAGAGCTTTTCGAAACCTGCATCCTTGAAGAGTTGCAGTCATCAATCTAGAAGAATCGGTGTCCCTTTCAACTTCCTTGGAGGCCTAGAAGAGCAACCAACAAAGTTCCTATCTTTTCCTGTTCTGTTCGTTACTTTCAACCCAATTTCGACTATCCTACAGTGCTTATTTCAGAAAACCCAAAACAGAGAAATTGTAGATCCAGAAGTCTTTGTTCATTTGGCTTTGGAATCAGGTCGATCCGATTTGTATTGACAAAGATACGACTATTCTCCTGAGCTTGCGCAGTGCTGAAATTTCTGTTCATCCCGTTTCTTGTGCGCGAGTCACTCTCCCGATCCTATTGTTCGAGAAAACCTACCCTAGGCTTGCATCATTTGGTATAAGAGCTTTGGAGGAGAGGACAATGCCTCCAAGACAAGCTAGGCGTCGTGGCGGCAGAACCCTTCCCCTCGATGAATTGCACACACTCGCTAAGAATATGCAACAACAAATTGACAAATTGACAAATTGACGCAAGAAGTTCAGCGTTTGAGGGCTGAAGCAAATAATTCTCCACCCCGTTCCAGGACTGAAGATTCCCATGGTGACTCTTCCTCTGCGGAGAGTGTTCAATCTATTCACAATCGGAGGCATGTTCGACATCGTTTACAACATATTCGTGAGCCAAATTGGGAAAAGGAAGTCAAGAAAGATGTTCCAGAATTTACAGGTACTGAGTCTCCTGATGAAATTGTTGATTGGCTAACACTTGTGAATGAGGTGTTTGAGCATCAAAATGTTCCAAAGAATCGTTGAGTTGGGATCATTGCTATGCGATTCCGAGGCAAGGCAATTGCTTGGTGGAAACGTGAAAAACAAACTCGCTAAGGCGTTGGCAAAGCACCAATCACTTTGTGGAGAAAGATGGAGGGCAAGATTCAAAAATATTTTCTTCCCAAAGGATATAAGAGAGAGCTCTACCAGCGGTACCAAAATCTAAAACAAGGTACGCGAACGGTGGACCAATACACCAATGAATTCAATGAGTTGGTGATTCGTAACAATATCTAGGACCGGAGGATGTGCTTGTGAACAAATACTTGAACGGTCTTCAATTTTACATTCAAGACGCCTTGGAAGTCCTCAACATTTGGGACTTAGGAGATGCACACCAACGGGCACTCAAAATAGAGCGCTCTCATTCTCGGAGACAGCAATCTACTAGTAAGTCTTCTACTCAATCCCATGTTTCAAAGCAACCTGCTACGTCTGAAATACGTTGCTATTCTTGTGGGGAGTTGGGTCATCGTGCTAGCAATTGTCGAATCAATAAGAATCAACCAGCCGGTAAAGCCTTCTTGGTGGATAATGATTCTGATGAGAATGCTGAGGATCCACTTGAAGAGGAGTTGAACAATGATGAAGAAGCTGCGGATGATGAACAAATAGTGCATGCTAACACTGGCAAACTTCTTATGGTGATGAAAATTTTTCTTACTCCTCGAGATGACACTGGAGATAGGTGGCTGCGTACCAATATTTTTCATTCTGCTTACACAATCATGGGAAAGGTGTGTCAATTAATTATTGACTCTAGTTGTTGTGAGAATATAATTTCTGAAGTAGTGGCAAACAAGCTGAAGTTGGAATTAAAAACGCACCCTACGCCTTATAAAATGTCATGGTTGAAGAAAGGCGCTAAGGTAACTATTTCAAAATGATGCCTTGTTAATTTATCCATTGGTTCTATTTATAATGACAAGATATGGTGTGATGTTCTACCAATGGATGCTAGTCACATTATTCTTGGGCGACCATGGCAATTCGATAGGAGAACTATGCATGATGGTTATCGAAATACATATTCTTTTGAATTTGGAGGCAAGAAGATTATGTTGGCACCTAGTGAGAAGAATGAAGTTGCCTCTGTCGTACCTCATCAAGTTCAACCTCTTTTGGAAGAGTTCAAAAAAAGCTACTTTTCCAAGATCATTCCCGATGCACATGAAAAGAAGCTTGCTGATTTTACTATATGTGATGGTTTTCTTTTCAAAAGAAACCGTTTATGTGTGCCGGATTGTTCTCTTCGGCCACGGGTGATCGATGAAATTCACCATGAAGGACATTTTGGGCGTGACAAAACTGTACAACTCGTCTCAACCAAATACTTTTGGCCTCATTTGAAACGTGATGTACATCGACATGTGATGAGGTGTCGGCGTTGCCAAATTGGAAATGGACAAGCTACAAATGCTGGCCTTTATTTGCCCTTGCCGATTCCACATGCCCCATGGGAGGATATCTCTATGGACTTTGTCCTTGGACTACCACGCACAAACAGAGGTATGGATTCGATCTTTGTTGTTGTCGATCGATTTTCCAAAATGGCACATTTGATTCCATGTCGAAAAACTATGGATGCTTCGCGTATTGCTACTTATTTTTCAAAGAAGTCTATAAGTTGCATGGCATTCCGAAGACCATTACTTCGGATCGGGATACAAAATTTCTTAGTCATTTTTGGCGACAATTGTGGAAGAATGTCGGTACTAAACTGCAATATAGTACTGTGTTTCATCCCCAAACGGATGGACAAACTGAGGTCGTTAATCGAACATTGGGAAATCTATTAAGGACTTTGATCGATAATAATCCCCGTTCTTGGGAGACGCGGTTGTCACTTGGAGAATTTGCATATAATTGTGCTGAGAACCGTAGCACTAGATACAATCCATTTATGATCATATATGGTCGACAATATTGTTTCTCAAATGAAGACAATTCATGAAGATGTGCGCCAAAGACTAGAGAGCAAAACTAAATCCTATAAAATGGACATCGACAAGCGGCGGCGTGAAGTTATCTTTGAACTTGGAGATTTTGTTTGGGCTTATCTACCACCGGAACTGCATCCCGTCGGAACTTATAACAAGCTTAGTGATCGAAAGCTTGGACCTCTCGAAGTTCTTGAGTGCATTAATCCTAATGCATATCGATTAAATCTTCCTTCTCATATGAAGATTCACGACATCTTCAACGTTCGACATTTAACACCTTATATGGGAGATTCTTCTGGTGATGATGGCGAGAATTCGAGGATGAATTCTTTTAAAGATGGGGAGGATGATGCAGCCCGCATTGAAGACCAGCTTTCCCGACCAAGAAGATCGGCCCGCGTTCAAGCTCGACGAAACCGTGAAGCCGTATCAACATCTTGAGTCCATTCCGGAAGCTTGAAAGACACCTTGGGAGCTCGCATGACGCTTTTACTAGCTTATAGTTTCCACGCTCTTTACTATTTCTCCTATTTTCAATGCTCCATTTTTATTTCTCCTAGTTTCAACGCTCTATTTTTATTCCTTTAATGATATAAGCCATCAAATCCCTTGTAGAAGACGGACGAATTTTGATAAATGAAAAACTTTGCTTTGAAGCAAGTATCGTGAACCTTGTAGAGTTCATATCCTTGAAAACCTAGAAGAGTTTTCACTCCATCCTTGAAGAGTTGGAGCTTTTCGAAACCTGCATCCTTGAAGAGTTGCAGTCATCGATCTAGAAGAATCGGTGTCCCTTTCAACTTCTTTGGAGGCCTAGAAGAGCAACCAACGAAGTTCCTATCTTTTCCTGTTTTGTTTGTTACTTCCAACCCAATTTCGACTATCCTACAATGCTTATTTTAGAAAACCCAAAATAGAGAAATTGTAGATCCAGAAGTCTTTGTTCATTTGGCTTTGGAATCAGGTCGATCCGATCTATATCGACAAAGATACGACTGTTCTCCTGAGCTTGCGCAGTGCTAAAATTTCTGTTCGTCCCGTTTCTTGTGCGCGAGTCACTTTCCCGATCCTATTGTTTGAGAAAGCCTACCCTAGGCTTGCATCAATTTGAATGTGCTTGTTAAACTACCAAAATTTTTATTCTTGGAATGAAAATGTATTTGGTAAAACCCTTAAAATTTGTAGTTCAAACCATTTCCTTTAAATGTTTTGATAATTTTGTTAAATTTTCTCTTTTTTTTTTTTTTTTTTTTTTCTTTTATTTTGCCTTTTTCATCTTCTCCTTCCTAGCTGACGATTGGCTAGATGAGAGTTGGTGACCTCATCAAAGCGTCGCCAGCTCCCAGCAACCCAAGCCACAGCGAGGCTCAAGCCAATGAGCCTCATCGTGATTCGGCATCATTGACCCTCGTCTAGCTAGTCACCAGTGCTAGTCATGGCCGAGGCCTACAACCAGCCAAAAGGAAGAAGAAGAAGGAAAGGAAAGAGAGAAAAATAAAAGAGAAAAGAAGAAAAGTTAAACTTGATTCTAGAATTATTCTTAGGAACAATAAGTAACTTTTTTTCTACTTCTTGATTTTGTTCCAAATTTATTCCCAAGAACAAAAAAAAGATTTTTGCTTTCGAGAACAAAAAAATTTGCAAACGGATTTCAGTTTTTATTTTATTTTATTTCAAAGAACAAAAGAATAGAAATAGGTATTATTTAAAGTATTGCTAAACTAGGCCATAGCTTTCAAACGGCATTTCCACCTCATTAACTTGACTAGTTCCCTTGTATAAAATTACCAACTCCTCCGCGGCCAGCATCTACTTCATTGCTTGAACAGTACCAGCTGTAATAATAAATTATCAACATTTATATATCGAGCTTACCAATGTATCAGTAATTTGGTTGCCTGCATGTGGCCCCGAATTTGATAAAAATTAGCAAAATAAAAGAAAATGTCCCTTTAATAAATTAAATAAGTACGAATTTTTCCATTAATATGGTGAATATTTTTTCCTAACTGGAAAAAGCCACAAAATAAAATTCAAATTTTACCCACTATAGTACATTTACCCTAAACTATTTTTTTATGACACCCAAGCCCCAAACTTATATCTGTGTAATACATTTATCCCAAATTTTTTTATGATATTAAAAATCCCAAACTTTTTTCAATGACTCTAAATTCTTAGGGTAAATATATAAGTTTAGGGTTTTTGGTATCATAAGAAGAAATTTTGGGTAAATTTGTCACACTATACAAGTTTGGGATAACTTTGGAGATTCTTGTGTTATAAAAAAGTTTGGGGTGAATGTGTCATAGTAGCATAGTTTAAAGTTTTTGATATTTTTACCCTTTTTCTAACTGAATAAGTATGCGCAACTTAGCAAAAATTGAAAGACGGAATTTAGTTCAAGGGGCAGAGTCACGTCCCTTTGTTCGATGGACTCTAGGGTGCATATCATCTCTAAAATTTTAAAAGTAATATGTTAGACGCAAATTGCGCAACCCCAAGATCTCCATAACCAGAACAAAAACATACATAATTGAGTAGAAAGATTAATGCACATGTTTTGGGATCCATCAAATATAAAGCGGAAGCAGAAAAGGGATTACCCACTCATCAAAGGGATCCACTGTTCTTGAAGCGGAAGTGGAAACACAATGTTCCACGCGCAAGTCATTCTCCTCTATTGCCCTCCGTATCACTGGCTCAATGAGGCGGCCCCCCTCACGTGTAGCGTTAGGTAAACGCCCCTTAGGTGATGATACATGTGAGAATTAGGGTTAGAGGAGAGACTTGAGCACTATTTATAGAGTTTCCAGCCGCCCCCTCATTACGGGCCGAGGCTCAACTCGGCCCACACTAGCCAGCCCATATTAGACTAATTAAGAAACCTTTTATCTCTCTTTAGACCAACTCTGTTTTACGGTAACCGTAAAAACAGTAAATTACAATATCAATTAAATCTTATCCTTGATGAAAAATCAATTTATCTTCATATTTGATTGAAATTAGGTTGTCTCCATCACAGTCGATATTGTGATGATTCTACAATGGCGATTTGCCGAAAAAGAAAATGACCAAAACAAAGAAATAATTATGGAGGAGATCATGTTCTTAAAGTTGACAATTTCATAATGGCAGAAAAAAAAGCGCAAGTGCCAATACTTGATATGAGAGGACAGGCCTCTTTGCCAAATAGGTAGTTAATTGTTTTGAAATTATCTATTGTTACTCTAATACCGACATTCATTTGCATAGCTTATCAACATGGCAGAGTCACCAACTTACCAGCTTCTATTTGGTTGTTTTTTTTTTTTTTTTTTTTTTTGGTCGGAAATGCATCTACTTTCATTTACTTGGATAAGTTCGACGCTAATACATTGGAAACATCAGCAGTAAGTAAATCTAGTAAGGCTATCGGGGGGTTTGTTACCCAGTTACGGGGGAGGAATTGTTGCCGATGGGCTCTTGCAACCCAGTCTGCAGGCCTGTTTGCTTCTCTGCTACAGTGGGCCAAAGTGAGGCCCGAAAATTTTTCCATTCGATCGCGGATCCGGTCCACCAGCCCTACCACTTCCCAACTTGGTTTAGTCTTTTGCTGAACTACTTGCACGAGTAGCAGGGAGTCAGAATGTACTTGCATAGCTTCGGTCGATCTGCTTGAGAGGTATTCTAGGGTTTCCATGAGAGCTTCGGCTTCGGCTTGTTCTGCTAAAGAGGCTGCGATTTCTTTCGAAAATCCATCGACGAGGCTTCCCCGCGAGTCGCGGCATATGCAGGCGATGGCGGTCCTATACCCGATCTGTCCCCCTGTTTGCCCGAAGAACTGGTATGTTTTGTCTCTGCAACTCCAGACTTGGTGGTTGTCGCTCATGGCCGACAGAGGAGGTGCTGAAATCTTTTTGGTTCACGGTCCCGCCTGGATCTCCCTCGTAGACTTGGATGAGCCGATTCTTGCCCGTGTCCCTTCTCTCCTCCGGTTCAACAGCTTGACCAGAGACTACGCGGCCGACGGGAGGTGTGCTGAATTCATCTCGGTTCACGATCCCGCCTGAATCTTCCTCGTGGGCTTGGATGAGCCGATTTTTCCCATGTCCCTTCTCTCCTCCGATTCAATAGCTTGATCGAAGACTACGTTCTCGGCCCCTTCCTCTCCTGCCTTGTACGTGGTCGCTCCTCTGTTTGCCCCAAGCGCTGGTTTTTTCCATCTCATTCTGGTTTCTACTTGTCTAAAAGCCGCCAGATCTGATGGTATTATGTCTTCCTCGCTGTGGTAAGCTTCTAACTCAAGGCTGTTTATGGTCCCTGCGGATCCTTCGCCGGGAGGTTGTGTGACCACTTCTCGTGTTTTCTCCAGCCCTGCTCTTCTTCCGGATCTTCCATTTGAAGACCCTGCGCACCACTCCTCTGAAGCCGGTGTGCTTCTTTGCTGTTCCGTTTCTCTGTGACTCTCCGATGGTGTGTCGGCTGTTCCATCTCCACGGATGTCTTCTCTGTTCTCCACCACAGCTCGACTCGCTCTGTACCCGATCTCATGACTCCTCTCTAGATCTGATTTATCGACTCCTTCTCCGACAAAAGACGCATCTATATTGATTCTCAGTGTGTTTGGTGGCGGTGGAATCCATCTGTGCTTATGGGTATTGTTTTCTTTTGTTGTTGTTGGTTTGCTGTTGCAACTCTTGTAGTTCTCATGTAGAGCTGTCGCTTTGGACAGGGTCTGATACGGAGACAGGGGATAATGTTCAAACACAAACCGGTTTCTATCCTTCCAAATGCACCACAACACCGTGGCAATCAGGTTGAAATCTTGGCCTTTACTTGGGTTTTCTCTATTCGAGTATAGCCATTCATCTATTCGTGTTAACCCAATTCTGGAAATTTGGAGATGCAGGGGGCTCATTCGCCATAACTCAATGGTCCAGGGGCAGAGCAGTAGCGCATGTTCAGTTGTTTCAACTTCTTTTTTGCAAATTGGGCATGAAGGATCAGGTACAATTCGCCTCCTGTGTAGGTTTTCCACGGTTGGAATAGCATTCTGACATGCATTCCATAGAAATTGTTTTACTCTAGGTAGAGACTTTGATTTCCAAATGAGATTCCAGAGATCCGGCTTTGTTTGATGTGAGGAGGATGCTGTTGTATTTGTTGTGTTTGCTGATTGATTTCTGCAGTAGATATACCCGCTTTTCACCGAATAGTCCCCTGTTTTGTTGCTCGTCCATATCATCTTGTCTGCTGTAGACGGTAATCCTATAGGGGTTTCTAGGATTTCCTTAACTCTGTTATCATCGAACAAAGACCGTAGTTTTTCCACATCCCATTTCCCCTCCCGTTGCTGGATTAAAGCTGCCACTTTTTCTGGTTCGTTTCTTGTTGCTGGCCCCCCAATGATTCCGCTTTTCAACCATTTATCTCCTCGAATTGATATAGTCTGTCCATTGCCCACGGCCCACATCACTTGAGGAGCTATCAAATCTCTTCCCACGACGATACTTTGCCATCCCCACGACGGTCTAGATCCTTTTCCAGCGTTCCAAAAGTCACCTTGTGGGTAGTATAGTCCCTTTAGTAGTTGACTTAGGAGTGAGGAAGGTTGCTGAGATATCCTCCAAGCTTGCTTGCTCAACATCGCCTTATTGAAGGATAAAAGATCTTTAAATCCGAGCCCACCTTCTTCTTTTCTGAGTTTTAGATGCTCCCATTTTTTCCAATGAATTCCAAAGAGCTTTGTTTCCACTCCGCCACCAAAAGTTTCCTATTTTCTTCTCGATGGCTTTACAAATTGAGACTGGAAGTTTAAAGATGGACATAGCATATTGTGGGATAGCCTGCACTACGGACTTGATCAATATCTCCTTTCCTGGTTGTGACAGCAAGTTTTCTTTCCAACTCTCTAACTTCATGCTTACTCTTGCTAGAATCCATGCAAATACATCTTTTTTCGAACCTCCCCAATCTGAGGGGATCCCTAAATACTTCCCCGTTTTGTCTATTTCTTTAACTCTTAGCATCTCCGCCATGTTCCTTCTCAAATTCGTGGGACAGCTTTTGCTGAAGTGGATACCTGATTTGTTGAGATTGATGGCCTGCCCTGTGGCAAAACAGTATTGGTGTAGGATGGCTGCCAAATTTTGACATTCCACAACTGTACCATGAAGGAAAAATATCGAATCATCCGCGAATAGCAGGTGTGAGAGTATTGGGCAGCAACTGTTTAGCTGTATTCCTCGTAGGGTGCCATTTGAAATTGCTTGTTTCATCAGGAGGGAAAAAACATTGGCCACTAGAATGAATAGATATGGGGAAAGCGGGTCACCTTGTCGTAGTCCTCTTGTTGGCTTGAAATAAGGGAGGGATTCCCCGTTGAAGTTTATGCTAAACGACACCGTAGATACGCATTGCATCACCCATTTAACCCAGTGGTCACAAAACCCCATTTTCTTTAAGCTTGCTTGTAGAAGTCCCATTCGATTCGGTCGTATGCTTTTTGCATATCTAGCTTAAGGACAGCTTGAAATTTTCTCTTCCTCTCCCGAGTTCGCAGCTTATGTAGCACCTCCTGTACAATCAAGATATTATCTTGGATTTGTCTTTCCCCCACAAAGGCACTTTGTTCATCGGCAATAATGCTGGGTAGTAAGGGTTTCAGTCTGTTGGTCATTACTTTGGAGATGATTTTGTAAATGAAATTGCATAGGCTAATAGGTCGGAATTGTTCTAACTTTTCTGGGTTTTTAACTTTGGAAATGAGGGTGATTAGGGTTCTGTTTAGGTCTGGGTTTAAGTGTCCTGTATCAAAGAAATTCTAAACTTCACTAAAAATCCCCTGACTTAGATCTGGCCAATGATTTTTGTAGAACAACCCATTCAGCCCATCCGGTCCTGGAGCCTTATTAGCTCTTAATTGTTGCATTGCCTCTGTTATCTCCTCTATTGTGACAGATTTCACCAATCTTTGATTCATTCTTTCGTCTACTAAGATTGGAATTTGTTGTATGACAAAGTTGAAAGTTGCAGCCCCCATTGACAAATATAGGTTCTTGAAGAAAGTTTCTGTCATTTCTTTTAATGGTTGATCTTCCTGCACCCACTCATCATTGGCATCCTTGAGTAAGGTAATTATGTTTCTGATTCTTCTCTGAATGGTTGTTGCATGGAAAAATTTTGTATTTCTGTCTCCCCATTTTAACCAGCTAATCCTTGACCGCATCCCCCAATACATCTCCTCTCGCCGCCATAGCTGTTCTATCTCCTGATTTATTCTCTTTGCTGCCTCACATTCTTTATAAGCTTTAGTTCCATTTGTGAGGCTTTGTAATTCACTTTTCAGCTCATCTATTCTCCGTTTGGCATTTTGAAATCTATTTTTACTCCACTGTGCCAATAGTTTTGCCACCTTCTGCAGATTTTGAGCTATGTTCAGCCCGTGAGATTCCCTTTCAGCCCAGCCCTTTCTAACTATCTGGACGCTTTCTTCATCTTCTGCCCAGAATGCTTCATAGCGAAAAATTTTCCTTTTCTTTGATCTCCTCGTTTGTAAAGATATTAGAATAGGGCTATGATCAGACCCTATAGCTGGTAGTGCGGTGCTTTCTGCATCAGGGTAGGATAATCTCCACTCGAGAGTGCATAATCCTCTATCTAGTCTTTCCTTAACAAATTGATCTCTGTTCGGTTGTTGGTCCAGTGAAAGCGCAGCCTTTGGATTCCAAATCCATTAATGAACATTTCCCAAGAAACTCCCTGAAGGCTGTCATCCGATAGTTTTCCGCGCGTTTGCCGCCCACTTTTTCCAGTGATACAGGACTTCATTGAAGTCTCCCAAGCAAAGCCATGGTAAGTGGTAGTGGGTGCTTGCTCTATGTAGATCCTCCCATAGTAGTATTCTTTCTCGGAAAGCATTAGGAGCATGTACAAAGGTAATTTGCATTTGCTGTCTGTTTTCTATTACTTGACAGAGAACACTTATATAGTTGTTGGAGAATGAATCAACTGATATCTCTACTTGATCATCCCAAAACACAGCCATACCCCCCTTGCAATTCCTTCGGATTCACTATAAAACACTCTTTGAAAAACCTCAACCTCCTCCTTAACTGTTGTACCTTCTGCTCCCGATTCTTAGTCTCCATTAAAAATAAAACACTGGACCGTTCTTGAGTCACTAGGACTCTCAGTGCCTGAATTGTCAGGGGTGTGCCCAACCCCTGACAATTCCAACTTAATAGTTTCATGGCTTTGTTGGTGGCTTATTAGGGCTAGCCACCAAAGCCCACTGAGATGCTTTCTTCATTTCCTTAATCGGGGTCTCTATCAACTGAGTGCTGTCAATCTCCAGTGTTCGGGAACTTTGCGCACCGTAAGGGCGAAACGCTTGCCCTTTTTTGCAGATTGGTGCTTAGTCCCTTTCGATTTATGCCGATCGGCTGTTCTCCCCTGTTTCAGCCTCAAACAATGTTCTTTCTTCCTCCTTTTGATGTTCTTCATATAGAACCATTGCTAATGCTTCATCAATACAGCAGCTTCCTCTCTTTTTTGGGATGTTTTCTCCCATTAGTTGTATTGCTAACTGCTGTGTCGTTGAACTGGTTGCCTTCTAGGTTATCTTTTCTGCATTTTCCTGTCCCCTTATACTGTTTACGTGCTGACCCTGCTGCTGGTTCTCATTCTCTGAAACAGAATGCATAGGAGTCTCTAGCACACTCTCTGTGTCTTCGAGGACCGATTCTTGTTTTCCATAAAAAAATTTCCCATACGGGCTTAATTCCTTCACATCCGCTCGAAGCCAATGCCCATATCGTCCTGGTAAGTCATCCGGCAACCCTGATTTCTCATATGGGATTTCCTTGCATGCAGTAGCATAATGCCCCATTCTTCCGCATGAGTAACAATAGTGCGGTAACCGCTCATATTTGCACTCTACCCATACTTTCTTCTTTTCCAAATTCACAAGTATTCCCGTTTTTAAGGGGTTTTTCAGATTCAGCATCACCTTGGCTTTTCCCATTTTATAGTAGCTATTGCCTCTCGCTTCCAATTTCACCTCTATAACTTCCCCCAATTTAGTAGCTATTTCTCGGATAACTTCGTTATTGACTCTCCCAAATGGCAAGCCATAGAAATGGACCCAAAAAGCACAGTTGTTGAAGTCATAGCAGATGTCCGGGGTATCTGGGTCGCATTCTTTTAATACTAGTAAATTACTGGAGAAGCACCATGGCCCTGTATCTAGCACTCTCTGTTTTTCTTCTTCCGATTGGAAGGTAAATGAAAAATGTCCTGTTCCAAGCTGAGAGCAATTTACCCTGTCTACTTTCCACACACGGGTCATAGTACTCACGAAAGACGGGAAATGCACATTTGGTCTGGAATATAGTTTCCCAAACAAAGTTTTTCGGCATTCAATCAGTTTATCTTCTGAGATAGCGCTTTGTATATCTACAACATCATTCTCAAACCATAACTCACCTAAGCTTTTGCACAGGGCTGTTACCCGCCTTTCTTCCTCAAGCTGAGCAGCCATACTTTCTCCAGGTTTTGATTTGAAGGGAGCTCTGAATGGGGAGTGACCCCACTATGCCGATGAAGACCAAAAGGAAGATAGAGGGAACTCGCCTGTGGGTTATCGGTCAACAACCCCACTATGGAGATGAGGCCAAAAGACGGGGGAATCGACAATGGGTTTCAGTCGGCCGAAATGGGTGTTCTGGATTTACCCATTTGGATTCAAACAGGTTACTTCGTTTTTAAGTTTTCTGGATTTTAGGGTTTTGGGTGTTTGGTCGGCAGACACATCCGACTGGGTGGAGGTCTGATCGAGTGAGGGTTTCAATGGGTATTAGGATGAAGGAGAGGGTTAGGGTTTAGCATCAGAAGAATAATCTCACCGTGGAGATGGGAACCTGCCCGGAGGTAGGAGAAAACTCGCCATTCTGCGAGAGAAAAATGAACCTCACATCCAACGTTTCAAAAGTACCAATTATTTCAATAATTTATTGACAACTATTTGCGAAGGTTACCATTGGGTTAAAATGAAAAACTTGCATACGATATTATCGACACTTCAAAAAATATTGGCTATTTTATAATTTACCTATATATATATGCAGGAACTCAAGTTATCAACTCTTTTATAAAATTCCCAACTTTTACTAGAATCAATAACTTTTACCCATCGGTGGGTAGCTGTGTTAGTTGGGCGTTCTCTCCTTCATCGCTGAGGTCGAGAATTCGAACTCTTGCGTTGTCAATACACGTCTTAAGTGGGAGATTATGGTGGTGGGGTCTTGTGTTAACCTCCCCCGAGGTTTTACGTCTAAATAGTGGCTTGCGATGATGTCCAACGG
Organism: Eucalyptus grandis; assembly: GCF_016545825.1. NCBI lineage: Eukaryota > Viridiplantae > Streptophyta > Magnoliopsida > Myrtales > Myrtaceae > Eucalyptus > Eucalyptus grandis. The sequence continues at coordinate 32,150,839 of NC_052619.1, forward strand.
TACCACCGAGTATCAGAGGGTGGTGGCACCGTTGGACCGGGAGTCTCCGACGGTTCCTCAATTACCAAAAGAAAAAAAAACAATACCACCGACCGAGGTGGCGTGGATGGTAGGGCCTTGGACCTCCCCGGTGGAGGCCTTGGTTCGAATCCCCTGCGAAGCAGGGAGGCAATCTTAGCTACATGGTGACTTAAGCGTGACGCCGGGGTGGTGGTTTCCCCGCTAGCGTCGCCGGGGGGTTTACGGCGCACTGTCGGTGCAAGCTGGTTCCTCCTGTCCCAAAAAAAAAAAAAAAAAAAAAAAAACAATACTTATTTAATTGTTTCCAAGTTACTAACAATTCCAATAATGGACCAACAATTATTTGCATAGCTTACCAACTTATAAGGCTACTAATTATAAAAGATTACCAGCTATTATTTGACTCCATTAACGAACATTTAGGGTGCGATAGATAACCATTCTCTTCCTAGGCTCTAGTTCTAGCCAGAAATAGATTTTTCAATTTATGTTCTCTAGACAAGTTTTTGAGTAAAAATACATGTTTGTTAACGAGACATAAATTAGAAATTCGTTTCATAAACCTTATTAAATATCTCCCTCTCGAATAGCTGGTGGCGGCGAATAGTGGCAACGGCAGCTCGGGGCGGTGAGGGCAAGCGATGAGAAGAGTTTTTATTTCTCATTTATGTTCTAAAAATTAAAAAAAAAACTAGAAAATTTATATTGCTCATTTCTATTCTAAATCTATTTCTAGGTTAAAATTTTGTTTTGAAAATAGAAAAATGAAATTGCGTTACCAAACAGATTTGTGTTCTAAATTTATTCTCGAGAAAAAGAAGAAAGAAAAAGATAATGGTTATTATTTGCACACTCTTATTTGATTGTTTTGGAGGTACCAATTGTTCTAATATATCAACATTTGTTTGGGAAAGTTAAACTTACCAACTATTATAACATATTATCACTTTGCCTAAATATATTACACTTTTTCTAATTTGGTTTTGAACATTTTAATTTTGCTAATTGAATTCTAAATATTTTTATATTTTGTCAATTGAGTTAATGCGGCAAAATTGGATAGAAATCATTGACGTGAATGGCAGCTATCTTATATGGCATGGAGGGCACTAATGTATACAACTTTAAATATTATTTTAATAATTTTTTTATTTTTCCTTTTTTTATGCTCTTTTCATTCTTCTTCTTCTTTTCTTTTCGTGCGAGGCCTGCCCTTGCCTGATCTAGCGAGGGCAACCATTGCCACTTGGCCATCTAGGATCACCAACAACCACGTCATCAATTTATGGTCAAAATTGACAGGATGAACTCAATTATCAAAATGTAAAAATGTTTATAACTCAATTGGCAAAATTGAAAGTTTTAAAAACTGGATTGATAAAAATACAATAAGTTTAGGACTTTTTGGAAAAAAAAAAATCCTTATAATCATCATGACTTTAATAACTATCTTTTGTGCTCTCCACTTCAACACTACGAAATAAATTTTTATGGAAAATATCGCAAATTGAAAGTATCATTGCATGATAAATGAAAACATGACTTGTTGATTAATCAATAAGAACAGAAAAAATGGATTTTGAAAGAGAGAGAGAGAGAGGGAGGATGTGTTTAGGAAGCCTCTTGTAAAAGTTTTTAGGGAAATGCAAAGGTCGTTAAGTTAAAGAAGTTTTTCAAAATACAAATTGTATTTAGTAAGTTTTTAATTTATAAAAGTCCATTATAAAATATCTTTTAAGCACAATAGTGTTTGGACAAATTATATTTGCAAAAGACTTTTGTTATTAAAAAAGAAAAAAGAAAAAAGAAGAAGAGCTAGATAGCCAAGCCTACTAGCGAAGAGTAGGCAGTCTCGCCTCGAAGGGCAGGCGGTCTGGCAAAGGGTAGACGCTTCGGCGAGGTCGTGCAACCCTCCCTCCGGCAAGAGTTGCCATGTGGAGGTCATGGCGTGGTGAGGGTCGTCGCAACCCAAATTGCGTGACGAATTTGCGCGGCGACCTTTGCGCAATGGTCGCAACGTGCAATGGTCCCCAAATCGCAATCTGTTGCACGACCCTAGCCAAACCGCCTACCCTTGGTCGGGCCGGGTGACACAAAAGAACGAAAAACTTAAATAATGAAAACGTTTTCCTTTTATAAGAAAGGAGAATTTTTTTTTTTTGATTTAACTTCAAGTGCTTTTTTATACTAAAAACACTTTTCTGTTGACTTATTATTTTTCATATTTTAAATATCTAATAATCTAGAAAATGATTCCATCGAGATTCTTTTCAACAAAACAAACGCACCCTATAATTTATGGGTTTGGAGCTTAGTGCTAATATATTTTTTAAAAATTATTCCATGCGGACATTTTTATTACTAAGATGCTTGAAAATGTTGGCATTTGATGGATCCATTATAAGGGAAGCCAATTTTTCATATCCAATTTTTCCCCGAAGAGAGGACACTCTCAGCCACTGTGATTCAATTATTAAAAAAAAAAAAGTAATATTGAAAACGTCCATGAAATTACTGATGGACCTTGTACCATCCATGCGGACATCTTCATTATTGAGACACCTGAAAATGTTGACATGTGCCCATCCTAATTTTGATGGATCCATCATAAGGGAAGCTGATTTTTTGTATCTATTTTTTCACTGGACAGAGGGACCATCTCTCCGATTCAATGATTGAAAGAAAGAAGTAATATCGGAAGCATCCATGAAAATATTGATGGACCTTCTACTATTCATGTGGACAACTTTATTATTGAGATGCCGGAAAGTATTGACATGTGTTTGTCGCCACCTAAATTTCGGGTGCATCACCTAGGATTTCAGTTAATGGACTATTAAGCCTAGAAAGCTTGGGCTTTCTTAAGCCCATATCAATTCGCGATTTAAATTTAAGTTTTTAAATTTTATCTATGAATCGCCACTAATCAGTTTAATGTAGTTCGATTAGACACCTAAGTAAAATAATGAGAGAATTATTTTACTCCTACGAATCATCAGAGACTTTGGTTACGGAGACTTATTACACTAGATTTCTCTAATACCTTTTAGGTACCATTCTTTTTATTTTCAAAAATATATTTGCAGGCAATTTAGATTAATTTTAGCCTAAATCACTATCATGCAAATGGGGTGATCACACGAGTGCTCAATCCTTATAAAACACTCAAATGAATCAAACAAATTGCATTAAAATAACACACAAAGCAAGTAAATTTTTGGGCTTTCTTGAAATTAGAACTTTATCATAAAACATGCACTTTCACTAAGTGACATAATTTTACTAACAAACACATTCTAATTAAATGAACTTATTATGCAACTATTTGACACGCGCCTAATATTTTTTGTATTTTTTTATTGAGATTCGTAATAAAAAAACTAATTAAACTATCTAAAATGAATAATTTTCTAATTTATTTTAGGGATTAATTTGACTTAAACCCCATCCTATCTTAGAAAACTATTTTTTAGAAAAATGAGATTATTAAAATGTACAAATATTATCTAAGCCCTTATCTATATAAAAAAAAAATCCAATCATAATCTATTCCAAAAATTATCTAAACATGCAATCTAAGAATGCAACCCTAATTTACTAAACCAACATATTCCGATGCAAGATTTGATTTTTTATTTTTTTTTATTTTTTTAGCGTTTTTCAAGACAAGCAATTATCAGATAAATTCATCAAATAAATAATTAAAATAATCAAAAAAAATAATTTGTTATCTCATGAGTTAAATTAACAATTATTTTAATCCTAAATATCACAATATATAATAAAGTTTAAAATAATTGAAAATTTGATCCGAAGTTTTACGGATCAAATTAATAATTATAATAATTTAAAAATTAAAATACTATAAAAATGTCCCAAAAATTAATATAATTAAAAAATGATCCGATGTCTTACGGATTAAATTAATAATTACAAAAATTTGGGCAAATCCTTAAGGATAATGCCTAAACTATTCAAATAATTAACATTGACATACCATGTTTCAATTTGAGCAATAACGACTAAACCTGATGATGAAAAAAAAGAAAAACTACCTTGACTTTTTTATTATTATAAAAAAAAAATATGGGGCCGGTGCGCGGGCGTTGGGCAGCGGGAACAGCGACGGCAGAGACGCTCGGAGCTCCGGCGACGGCTGGCGGGCGGCGACGGTGGGGCTGGTGGCTGCAGTGGAGCGACGGTGGCGCGAGCGCGGGCTGAGTGACGCTCGGGCGGAGATGCGGGCACCGGCGACGTCTGAGCAAAGGCGGGGCTTCAGGGCGTCGGGCGCTGCAGGTAGGCGACGGCTGGGTGGCGCGAAGACGCCGCGACCAGTGGGGGCGGCGTTGGCGCTCGGGCGGAGGTGCGGGCGTCGAGCAGCAGCGCGGCAATCAGAGGCTCGGGGGCGCGGGCTACTGGTGCAGTGGCGAGCGGCGCCGGGCGGAGGGAGATGCGGGCGAGCGACGGCAGCAGTGGGGTACGGCGTTGCAGACGTCGTTGGTGGTGCGACAGTGGCAGCGCGGATCACCGAAAGGAGGAACGACGGGTTGATGTGGGCGCCGGGCGGAGGTGGTCTGGGCTGCTGGTCACGCAGTGGTGCGGTGGTGATGGCCGGTGCAGAGGCGTCGCGAGGCTTCTGGGCCGCAGCGCCGGCGAGCGGAGCAACGATGGCGCGCGCGGGGACCTGCAGCGGTGAAGAGACGAGCGAGGAAGAAGAACAGTGTTTCTTTCTTTCTGTTTTTTATTTTTTCTTCCGCTGACTTGTCCCCTCGCGTCTGTCTCTGTCTCTTCTCTGCAGCTGCTTTCTGCCCTCGTACTTTTCAGCAGCAGAAGGCCTTCTCTTCTTCTGACTTTTTCCTCTTCCAAGATTTCTTCTCCTGCCCTTGTACTTTTCAGCAGAAGGCCTTCTGCTGACTTTCTCCTCTTCCAAGATTTGTCCTCTATTTTCTCACGCTTGCATTTTTCTCTTTCTTTCACGAATTTTTGCACTAGCACGAATTCTTTCTTTCGTCACCCCCTTATTTTTACAAAATGCGGTCCCTTTTATAGTGGTTCCGATCACACCCTTCCATGACAATTTTCGAGCTTCTTTTTTCCACCGCCTTAATTCATGGTTTGCAAATTAAATCGTGATCTTGCAATCGGCTTGATTTTTTTCTCGAATGTTTTTATTCCTTCCCTTTCATCAAATTCCTTGCTTTTTTTATTCACTTAATTTCTTTGATTGAGAATTTGTTTCCATATTTACTATGATTCGAATTTTTTGCCGAGCAACGGTGGTTAATCAGAATTTTTACATTCCATTTATAATCAAATCAGATTGATCATCCCCTTATTTTCATTTTATTGCTATGATGCAATTTTTATTTTTTTTTTTTTTTTTTTAGAGCTTAAAAATTAATCCCTAATTTTTTATGAACAAGTAAGTGAGTCACCAAAATTTAGGTATCAATAATATCCATCCTAATTTTGATGGATCCTAATGATGCTGATTTTTCATATTCATTTTTCCTTGGAAAGAAGAGATCCTCAACCACCGGATTGAATTATTGAAAGAAAAAAGTAACATCGGAAATATCCATGAAATTGCTGATGGACCTCATATGGTGCGGTAGATGCTGAGATCCACAAAACCACGCGCTATTGTCTGTCCGTACATTGGAAGAGGATGGAACGCGCATTTTTCACTTTGACCAAACACCGTGTCTACCAAAGCTATCATACCCTTCTCTGCCTTAAATATTTTTTTTGGGGGGGTTCGAAAACGAAGAAGAAGGAGAACAGGAAGGAGTTACCATCGCCTGATGCAGCGAACGACGACGGACAACGAAGAACTGAGGATATCATCTACGTTCAGCTGCGACGAGACCGCACCGTTCTTCGGCTTCCCTGGTGCGGCAGCTGCGCTCGCGTTTTTCTCCATTAAAGATTCTTCCCTTTTGATTTTGTTTCGATTTTGATCTCCAATTCAGTTATCTCTGACAACTGTCTTTTCTGCTGTTCTGTTCAAGGATCTCTTCCAGAGAAGGCTTTGAGTAGGCATCGTTGAAGACGGCGCTACAAATAAACGATGCAGCTGCGAACAATGGAATAGCAGACCCGGTTATTTGTATTCACACTTGAGAAAAAAAAAATGGAGGAGATGGCGGTTTCATCGGGATTCGACTACGAGGTGTTCTTGAGCTTCAGAGGACCAGATACTCGAGCAGGTTTCACCGACTTCCTTTATGTTAGCCTGATTGATGCGGGAATCCGTGCGTATAGAGATGATGAAGAGTTGCGCGTTGGGGAAGAGATTGGCCCGGAGCTTCTCCAAGCAATCAAGCAGTCAAGAATCTCCATACCCATCTTCTCCACACGATATGCCTCTAGCAAATGGTGTCTCAAGGAGTTGGTCCAGATGGTGGAGTGCAAGAAAAACATGGGACAGAAGATCATGCCCATTTTCTATGATGTGGAACCTTCCCAAGTTCGGCACCAAACTGGTGGGTATGAACAGGCCTTCATTGAGCATGAAAGCAAGGGGCGATACAGTGATGAAACTATTAGCAAGTGGAAGGCTGCTCTTAGTGAAGTCGGAGCACTGAAGGGTTGGGACCTCCATAGCATGCCCAACAGGTGATTTTTTCTGAGATTAGGACCACTGCAATAGCTTGTATCCTTAGAATGAATCTTAGTTCTGATTGAGTCCTTGCTGAATTTGTGGTATATCAAGTATTGAAATTGAATGTATTTCCAGAGAAATTAGAAATCATGTTAAAAGTGAGATGCTTCGCCGGAATTCTACTTTTCCTGAGTTTAACTATATGTTATAAGTCCATTTTCATCATTTTCTTTTCGAATAACATTATGTAGTTCATATAATTTATTAAGGAATCAATCCCAAACTGAGTGTCAGATTTTCTAATTTGATTTGGCTTGACCATTTGTTGTTCGACCAAATTTTCTAATTCCATGTGTTTTCAACTCCAAAAATATCAGGCACGAGGGAGACTTTGTGAAAACACTTGTCAAAAAGGTTTTCGGTGAGTTGAAAAAGGGTTTTTTGGTATTATCAGATTGCTTGGTTGAAGTCGACAATCACGTGAGTGAAATCATGAGAACAATTGGCCCTCGGACACATGAAACATGGATTGTTGGTATCCATGGAATGGGTGGTGTTGGAAAGACCACTCTTGCCAAAATCATCTACAATCAACTTTCACCTAATTTTGAGCATCGCTGTTTCCTTTCTAACATTCGAGAAACTTCGGAGGTAAATGGTGTTGAGTACTTGCAGAATCAGCTGATCTCAGATATTCTCAAAAAGGAACGGAAAGATATAAGCATAAGGAATATAGACGAAGGAATTGAGATGATTAAAGATAGGCTATGTGGTAAAAGGCTTCTCCTTCTCCTTGATGATATTGACAAAAAGAATCAATTGAATGTACTTATGGGCAAGCGCAATTGGTTCGGTGAAGGAAGTAAGGTTATCATCACTAGTAGAAATAAAGAGGTTCTCAACGTTCCTCAAGTGGATTGGACCTATGAACTGAAATGCATGGATCCCAACAAATCTCTTCAACTTCTCAGTAAACATGCCTTCAGAAGTGATCATCCTTTGGATGATTATCTTGACATATCCAGAAAGGCAGTAGGTATTGCTGGAGGTCTTCCTATAGCTCTCGAGGTTATAGGTTCGCTTTTATCATGTAACAGGAAAGAAATGTGGGATGTCATATTGAAAAAGTTGGAAAAAGTTCCTCATGAGGAAGTTAGCAGTAAACTCAGGATAAGTTATGAGGCATTAGATGATCGCCAAAAGCACATCTTTCTTGATATGGCTTGTTTTTTCATTGGATATGACAAAGAAATTGCCATCTACATGTGGGATGAGACTGAATTTTTTCCAGAAGAAGCATTGGAAGTTCTGCAGCATATGTCCTTGATAAAGATTGACGAAAATAATACATTGTGGATGCATGATCTAATAAGGGACATGGGGCGAGAAATCAGCCGCCAGGACAGTAATATGGTAACAGAGAAGCAGACTAGGGTGTGGAATGTTGATGAAGCATTAAATTTGCTGATGACAAAACAGGTAAAAGCTCCTGGCTACCACGACATTTTGGCTACTTCCTCTTTTATGACGGCCTAAAACACGAGGGGTTAATAATGCGTTTCCTTTTTGGCAGGAAAAGGAAAAAGTTGAAGCTCTCCGTCTCGAGTTTCGCCATCCGGCAGGACAACGTTTTGCGGATGAGGAATTTATGAGATTTCCAAATCTAAGGCTCCTTGTAGTTAATGGCGGGACTATAGGGCAGTGGTCTATGTATCGTTTAAGTCTGGAAACAATGTTCAAAATCAAATTTGGCATAGAAGAGCAGACTTCACGGCAGAATTTTCATCTCCCGACCAACTTTTTCCAGAAGAAGTCACATCTACTTCCGAAACTGCGATGGCTTGCTTGGCATTATATTCCTCGAGACTTTGACATAGCCAAATTATCCATGAGGAATCTAGTTGTTCTCAGTCTAGCACTGAGCACCATTACCCATCGTTGGGACGGTTGGAGCCATATAAAGGTATGACATATGCTAGGAACGTCTATTTGTTGACTCCAGAGCTTGATCCTTTAATGATTTTTTTTTTTTAATCTTTTTGTTGTTGCAGAAGGCAAAGAGCTTAAAAGTTCTGGATTTGACGTCTTGTTGGCACTTGGTTGAAACTCCCGACTTCTCAGGACTTGCAAATTTAGAGCGACTGATCATGCATAGCTGTGGAAGCTTGGTTAGAGTTGATAAATCCATCGGTCAGTTACAGCGCTTAATTTTATTAGATGTCGGGTATTGCTGGCAACTCCGTGACTTGCCAAATGAGATTCATAAGCTAAAGTCTTTGAAAGAGCTCCTTATTGTTGGCACACGATTGCAAGACAATATGAGTTCGAGCCCGTCCTAGGGACAGCATCGTTAGCTTATATTATGAAAAACAGAGAGCACAAAGAGAATGAAGAAAATTAATATTGTTGTATCATGTTTGTCTTTGTGTTGCGTTCTTTCACAGTTTCTGGGACGTTTGAAATTCCGTTTGCTGAACACTGAAAGTTGTTTCCTGGATGGTAGATATGTAACATTGATATTAAATTCTACATCACTGAAATTTGTCCTTTTGGTATACTACTGCTAGTCAGGCTACCAACTGTTATTCACGAAGCTCGTTAGGAATCTATGACCGTATTAAAAACTTATCAAGTTTTTCATAAATTCATTTCTCATAATTAAATATGAGTGGTGTAAATAGTAACTTACCAATGTAATCAATAATATTCTACTAGGAACTTATAGGGATAGAATAGTAGATTAGCCAATAAGATACCACCGTAACCCAGGTACTTTGATATAGTTTAGTATTGATGTTGGCGACTAGCAACCATCGATGCAATAGTAACTTATTAAGGTTTTCAGAAATCTGCTACTGAAAACTACATTTTAGCGGGGTCAACAATAAGTTACTAGTGAAATTAATAACATACCAACATGGGTTTGCTTTTCGAAATGGACTGAACTTAACAGTCATGAGGGTAGTCAATTGGTCATTGGAGCATTTAGAAAAAAAAAATTCATGCAAAACAAAATATAGAGGATGAAATAGTATTCGTAGATGAAATGTGCTATGCAGAGCAAATATCTTCTATTAACATAAATGTAAATAGTGTATATATAGAAAAGGTGGCAAGATGATTTATAGTGGTCTGGTCTTTCGTTTCAGCCTACTCTACTCTCTCAACTTTGAAAGCTCTATAGCAAGATTGGAATTCACTGGTGCAATCTTTGAAACCTTTGACAACATTTACAGATAAAGCTCCCTCTCCAGGAGGGACTGTAGCTCATTCGACAAGTATAGACACTTCAGTCATAGCACTCTTTTATAATGATTACACCACCATTCACTCAGAAAATATAATCAAATTTGACAAGGTTTTTCTTGTAAAAGAAGTAAAAATAACTTTCAGAACGTTTTGATCCCCCGGCTACCTTCAGCTCTCACTTTGACACATATATATAGTTCGAAACTTCCTCGACGTGCTGGAGACTTCAAATAGGTCAAAACAACTGCTATAAATTGCTATGCTTAGCTCAAAACGTTTATCTGGAGCTAATTAATCAATCTTGCCCGAAATAGCAAAATTGTCTCTGTGAACTTGCTCAACGCTTCCTCTATTTAGCCAAAAATGACAAATTGGGTCTGACTTTTGCAGAATGTCTCTATGCGGATTTCAAGGCTTGAAATTGGCTTCAAAGCACCAATTGAAATTCAAATCGAATCGATTTGGAGCTGGGTCTTTGTTTTCGAAAACATGGAGTATTGTCCACTCCGTCTATAGTGTGAACTTCCTCTACTATGCAGTCCATCTAGACTTGATGGTTTCAGCAAATCTTAAGCATCATATTACAATAAAAATGCTTTCTCTACAAGAATTACAGCAAATATTAGAATAATAATAATTAAAATATAGATGAATCTGTGTAAGTACTAGTTTCTTAGTAATTTTTTGTCTACTGAAAAATTAGAAATAAGCTTTATACACAATCTTTCTTCCGCAATCATTTGAGCAACAAGACATGTATTTGCAACTTGCAAGCACATGCTCTCATATTGTAAGCACTGTTTCCTCTGAAGGTGACCCTCCTTAACCTCCTTTAATTTAGTTAGAATCTGCTGTAGCAGAAGTTTGATTTCCTGACTTGCTTCAGTAGGCATAGATAGCTCCCGCTGAATTTTCTTTTCTCTATAGATAGAGGTTTCCTCTTCTTGCTTACTCCTCATAACTCCTCCAACTTCTTCTGCAGGCCCCTTTTTCTACTCCTTCCCTCTATACTTCTCCTTCAGCAGTTTCTTAACTTCATCATTCATACTCTTGTCCATAGAGACAATATTCCCTCAGCAGAAGGCTTGATTTGCATTCAATTCAGAGTGTCATACACCACCATCCTTGGCAAGGACTTCTCTTTCTTCAACTCTTCAGGAATATCTATTCCTTTCTACTAGAATGATCAACCCAAAAAGCTGATAGGTGGAGGGAGACTTATGTACATGACCTCATTGTGAAGTGATGCGCGATACTTAATTCCCCCTTTCACATGCAACGGATGATGAGTGGCATGTGGAATCTGACTAACAAGGGAAGACGCACACTCAAAGGGGCAGAAGATATGATGAGAGAATATTCAACTCTAAAGGTTCAATTAATATTCGAAAGGAGACCGCATATGTATATAAAAAGTATTACGTATCTATAGGATAATCCACCAGAGTTTATAAGAATTGTGTGATACGTGTGCGGAGAGTATGCGATACTAAGAGGAACTCCATCTATGATGGCCCAAAGTAGTTTGGCCTCTTATCACGTCATATGTGAATGCATCCTCTAGACTAAGATGAAGGTTTGCAACTTTTTCGAGGAACTCTCAATTTCAAAGGAAAGGATCCACGGGTCACATGAAAATAGAGTGCACGAGCCAAGGAATCATCTTGTATAATTATGTGGTGTTAGAATATTTAAATAATAATTCACGCATTCATTTAACAACTTAAACTTTTAGAACATAACAGTGGTCTCACAAAATCTTACGTGTAGTATGCCTTGGTAGGAGAAGTACTGACTGTTGAGAAAACTTCCAGTAAATTTTGAAGTTGACAAAACTTTTCTATTTCTATTCTTATTTTCATTCTGAGGTATACAAGACTTTTGTGGATTTCTCTCAAAGTCTATCTTACATCAGAAGTCTGCCCCACTTTAACGAAGACCTAGATTGAACTCATGTGAAGAACGAAAAAATAATCAGACTCAGAATTATTGTTCTTTCTTCAAGGATTCAGTGCGAACAAGATATATCTAGCTTTCTGATTGGAAATTTCACTTACCATTTTGATATTATTGGAGAAATCAATCACAGAACAGTAAAATCTTTTTGAAGGGGAAGCTTATTTTGAAAGAATCTATTTATGAAAACCAAGATTTTGATTATATGGGCGACCAGGATCATCGAACATTTATCTCAATCTTCAAACGGCTCAAGATCTCCTTAATTGATTATGTCCAATGGGTTGATTGGAAGAATTCCTCTAAGAAGTGCCAACGCTTACAAAGGCATGAATGAGTACTTAAGAAGGTTTTTCAAGTCATTCGAAGAGTGTGTAAAAGCTAGAATTCCAAAGTTTGAAGTTTTTCAAATCATCTATTCTTCCTCATTAGTGCTCAAACGTGTTGAGAAAACTCCTATTTGATTTTGAAGTTAACAAAACTTTTCTATTTTCATTCTGAGGTATACCAAACTTCTGTGGAATTCTCTCAAAGTCTATCCTATATCAGAAATCTACCCCACTTTGATGAAGATCTAGACTGAACTCAAGTAAAGATCGAAGATATAATCAGAATCAAAATTATTATTCTTTCTTCAAGGATTTAGTACAAACAAGATATATATGGCTTTTTGAAGGAAATCTTACTTACCTTTTTGGATATTATTGTTGAAATCAATTAAGAACGGTAACATCAATTTGGAAGACAAGTTTATTTGGAAAGAATCTAGTTATGAAAACCTAGATCCTGATTGTATGGGCGACCGGCGTCATCGGACTTTCATCTTGATCTTCAATCGACTCAATATCTCCTTGATTGATTCTGTCTAATGGGTTGATTGGAAGAATTCTTTTGGGAAGTGCCAACGGTCACAAAAGCATGAAGGAGTATTTAAGGAGGTTTTTCAAGTCATTCAAGATAGAGCGTGAAAGCTAGAATTCCAGAGTCTTAAGTTTTTCAAATCACTTGTTCTTCCTCACTAGTGCTCAATCGTGTATTCAAAAGAGAGAGAAACACAAAAGACTGACTTAGTGAGAGAAATAGAAACTCTCTACTGAGTAGTAAGAGATATACTGCTGTAATGTAATTCTCTTTCGATTCATAGTGAAATCCAACTAGAAGGCTGTCAGCGTGAAAGAGTGGACGTAAGCTTAATCTAAGCCGAATCACTATAAATCTTGTGTTCATTTTCTCTTCCCTAAACTCCTTTAATTCATCTAATGTGATACATTTCTGATTTTCACTCTATTTACTTAAGTCTGAATCTTTATTCAAAGTCTCTAGTTTAACAAACTCAGTTTAAAAGAAAAATATCTTTACTGCAATTTGTGAATAATTGTCTTTACACATATTCACCCCCTCTAGGTGTTTATACTAGTTATTTCAAAATGTGTATCCGAAAGAGAGAGAAAAACACTAAAGTGACTTAGTGAGAGAAACAGAAACTCTTTACTAAGTAGTCAGTGATATATTGCTGTAATTCTCTTTCGATTCTTAGTGAAATCCAGCCAGAAGGCTATCAGCGTGAGAGAGTGGACGTAGGCTTAATCTAAGCCGAACTACTATAAATCTTATATTCATTTTCTCTTCCCTAAACTCTTTTAATTTATTTGCTATGATACTTCTCTGAATTTCGTTATATTTGCTACAGTCTGACTATATATTTAAAGTATATTGTTTAATAAACTCAGTTTAAAAGAAAAATATTTTCACTGAGTCTTAAGAAAAATTGTTTTTATACCTATTCACCCCCATCTATGTGTTTATATTAGCTCTTTCACTAACCCAAATGGGAAGATCAAACATAGGGGAATTTGAAAGATTGTTTGACAAAATTGCAATCCATGCTAGGATTCTCAATTCTAAGATTGACATCAAAGTTTGTGAGGGCACACTTCATCGTGGCCGATACATAGATTTTTTGAGATTATGGCTTCCAAGATTTTTGGAGACGTAGATATCATGACTCTTAAAAAGTTCAAATTCCATGACTCTAGAAGTTATCATCTCACGAAAGACATACAACGCGATTCAATGTTGGAAGTATTTGTTGGAGATAAGATTGAAGATCTTGAAGCTAATTCCGATTGTGATTGATTCTAGTCGATCATTAATTAGTACTATAAATAGGAAATAGTGATTCATGTATATTATTTTTCCTATTTTATTCTTTCATTCTTACATTATAAATTGCTCAATGTACTTGTATACATAATAGAATACAATAAAACATTTTTCCCAATTCCATTTCTCTTTCTACCATAATATCAGAGCCTCATCTTCCTAGCCTAGTTTCTGCAACCCTAGAATTGCCATCTTTTCTTTTTGTCCTAATCTGTTGCTACAAATTTCTTCCTATAGAACAAATCAACAAAGTGATTAGGAATTTTTTTTTTTAATAACATGGCAAAGGATAAGAGTGTTGACACTAAAGGATTCCTCACCCTAAAACCAAACGCCCACACCATTTGACGAGATTGAGTCGATCAGTCAAGAAGGGCAAGTTGAAGATGCCAACTTTGTTTCTGCCCCTACTCTAGTGCAGATCCCTAGGCCAATTCAGTGGCCCCTAGTCCATTGGTATCCCATCCAAAGCCACTAAGGGCGCACATGACAACCATTTAGTTCAAGAAATAGTTTCTAGAACAAAATTAGATTTTTCTATTTTTATTTCTAGAAGAGTTTCTAAGCAAAAATAACAGTTTGATAACGACATAAAATTTCTACTCTAAAAATAGAAATTCATTTGATAACGACACAAAATTTCTTCCTTTTGGACGGCGGCGGGCCGACGGATAGCGGTGATGGACGACGACGGATGGGCGGATAGCGATGACGGCCGGCAGCCAGCGGGGGCAGGTGGGTAGCCGGCGACCGACGAATGGTGGTCAACGGCAATAGATGAAGGACTGGTTGACGAACAATGAGAAAAATATTTATTTCTCATTTCTGTTCTAGAAATAAAAAAGTAGAAAATTTCTATTTTTGATTTCTATTCCAAACCTATTTCTGGAATAGAAATCTATTCCAGAAATAGAAAAACGGAATAAGTTTATCAAACGGATTTCTATTCCAGAAACAGGTCTAGAATAGAAAAATTGTTTTTGGAACAGAAATAGGCAGTTGTCATGCACTCCCTAAGCCACTAGGCTGGGATAGACATGGGCCCAATACCCATCTGAAGAAGAAAATGTTGCGGGCTTTGGAACTCAGCCCAACAGAAGTGGGCCAATTCCCTCTTCATATGGAATCGACTCGACTGGTGAGTCGACCCAAATGAATGCAAGTCACGAACCGGATCCATACCAAGTCAAGGCACAAAACCCTACCCAATGCCTTAACCCTCACTCATGCCTTGCCTATTTCTGTTCAATGGAGGCGGCCACCCGAAGCTCGGAGATCCGCTTTACACATTGTTAGCGAATGGGCCAAAATTACGCCTAATCAGTCAAGAACTTCCCTGATTGGCAAAGTACCACTCTCGGGCTCGGGACCTCTAGAGAGCACTTGTCACCAAGGACAAGGAGGGTTTCATCAACAAAGTTATGCCATTCCCGATGAACGAGCAACTATAGAGGCACTAGCGATAATGCAACCAATTGGTCGCACCTGGATCGGGAACTGCTTGACACCCAATGTCATGGCTAACCTTCCTCGACGAAAGATTCAAAGACATTCTGGGATAATATATGAGAAATGTAGGGGAAGTCAGATTGAGCAAAATTATTCACACTAACCCAGGCCTTGTCCAAACTAAAAAAAAAACAACCTTTTGGTCACCACATGCCTCAATCGGCTCTTGGTCTTGTGGAACAAAATCGAAGTAGCTGAAGAAAAATTGGAGGGGCCGGAAGGCACTCTCTAGTACCGCGCCATAAAGGAAAAAGAAACGACCATAAGATTTTTGCTTACCCTTAATGAGTCGTATTCGAAATTCCAATTGCAAATCCTTGTGATGGATCCCTAACTGCCGCTTGCGCGGATCTTCTAGTTAGTGGTATATGAAGAGAATCAATGAGTTGCCGCGGCTAAAGAGGCTTGGGTTGGTGAGGGAATGAGCCTCACATCGTTCCCATCTAGCTTTGCTGCGACGGAGACGATTACCAACGCTGACGGAGGTATTGAAGCCGCGGGAGGACAGCAAAAAATGAGAGGCTTCATGGCTACAGCGACAAGAAAGGAGAAAGACAACCCTAAGTCTTCACAGGCGGATGGTTGGGATCGCAAATCTGGATCGGATGACTAGGAAAAAGCTGCAAGATCCAATAGTCAAGGGAAGCGCACTGGAACGGACGGCCTAGATTAGATTACTAGAATGGATGGTTGGGATTGACGCGCGCGATTGGATGGTCCACGAATGACCATCTCTTTAGACAAATTGGGCCGGCGTTATTCTGCCATGTTAGCACCAAATTATAGGGGATCCTATGGCCCATGAAATGCTACATAAGCGGGGAAGGTTAATGGACAAAATTTCAAAATTAAAAATATATATTGCAAATATTGCAAACGTCCACCCCACAATATTAATACATGTTGGAAATTACATGGGAGACCTAATGTTAAAGATAAAAAAGAGAGGGAATCTACAGTTTATCAAGTCTACACAAAAAGTGGTAGGACACCTCATCAGACTATCACCCAAGAACATTATGAGAATATTGCGCAAATTTTGAGCCAGCTCAAGAATAGTGACATTGGTACAGGATTCTCAGGTACTTTTCTCTATAGAAAGAATTCGCTATTAGCTGATGCATTGATTATCGATTCAAGCACTAGTGACCACATAGTATGTAATGAATATATGTTTTCCCATGTCCATAAAAACACACAATCTCCTGTTATGGTGCGTCTTCCAAATGGGAACATTACACATGTTACCAAAATGAATACCGTACATCTTAGTTAGCACTTTGTCCTAAAAAATGTCCTATATATTCCAGATTTTGAATTTAATCTCTTCTCTGTCTCAAAGGTATGTATGGACAATTCTTATTAATCTATATTCAATTCTGAAAAATTGTATCTTTCAAGACTACTTGCTAGCAAAATGATGGGCTTGGGTAATGTGGCACAGAGACTTTATTTCTGGATCAACTCCCTAGGAGATTTAGAATTATTAAATAAAAGCATTTTTTGTAATGCCATCAGTCGAAATAAAAATCTCTTTTTTTTTTATGAACGATTGGGTCATGGTGCACAGTTTCCTCTCACAAAATGTCCAATATGTCCTTTGGCTAAACAATCTCGAGCACCATTTCTAGTGAGTGCATCTCGAGCTAAAAATTCATTTTCTTTGCTTCACATGGACATCTAGGGTTTCCTATCATAACCCTCATCATGATGAATCCAGCTTCTTTCTTAGAATCATTGATGATTATACTCGTGCAACTTGGTTATATCTTATGCAATCAAAGGGTCAAACATTTACTCATTTATCAAATTTGCTTTCCTTAATTAGGAATCGGTTTGGTAAATATGTACACTGAATTCGTACAAATAATGGGCGTGAATTCTTCACTTCTGATTGCACAACATTATTGTCTACCCATGGGATATTTTATGAGAGTTCTTGCACTTAAACTCCACAACATAATGGAATTGTTGAACACAAGCATAGACATCTTTTAGAAGTAGCCCTTGTACTAAACTACCAAGCTTTTGTTCCTAAAGAATTTTGGGGAGACTATGTGGCCATAATAGCCTATTTGATTAATCGCACATTAACTCGGATTCTTAATGATAAAACTTCATTTGAAATGCTTTACAATAAAGAGTCAGATAATGGTCATCTTAGAGTATTTGATTGTTTATATGTGGGTCCTCGGACAAAACAAGTCCCCATGCAACCCAATGTATTTTTATGAGATATCCTCCTCTTCAGAAAGGATATCGAGTTATGGAGATTTGTACAAGGAATTTCTTTATAAGCAGGAATGTTATATTTCATGAAGATGTGTTTCCCTTCAAAGAGATGCTGCCTTCATCATAAGGCACTTTATTAGAAAGCAACCGGCCTTTTCTGTCTGATGAAGATTTATCATTGGCACTGGGATTTCTTATGGCACCAGGACCATCTATAACACCAAAACCTTTTATATCAGCACTAATGGAATCTATAAGCTTGAAGATGGAAATCTCCAATTCTATCTGAGGAAATTTCTCCATCCTCTTCAACAATGGATATATCGGGGATCTATCATGAATCATCAGTAGTTCTTGAGCATATGGTTGAATAGCCTCGGTGTTCTAGACAATATACTCGGCAAGCTACATGGACTAAAGACTATAAATGTTCAGTTATAAGTCCTTCAAGTACACAATATACTATTTAAATACTAGCGGTGCAAATAGTAACTCACCAGTGAAATCAATAATATTCTACAAGAAACTTATAGGGATGTGAAATGTTGTCATTCGTATATTATATTGTTTGATGATGATATGTGGACATGAACTATGAGAGATGCATGACTATTATTCACTTGTTTTTTTTTTTTTTTCATATTATTCACTTGTTTGTCTTGCATGTATATTATGCCATGTTGAGAGCATGCATGACATGACCTAATCACCAATGAGACACTTCCCCTATACAAGTAGTACGAGATTTAAGAAGGCATGGGCTGTTCCGTATAAAAATGATATGACATCCTATGTTTTATACATGAATTGGGTTCGTAATGCATTGAAATAATATGTTAGGAACATAAGGTAAAACTTTCGAATGCCAAAAAAACAAAATGAAAAATAAGGATGATGGTGATTTTAACAAATGATGTGATATAATAGCCATCAATAGGCTCTTACACATCATTGCATTTATCCTTGCTGGTATCGACGATAATTGCGTTACATGAGCTATGTCCTATACGTATGGAAAGAGAGAGGATCCCCTTATGTATCCCCCGCGTAGCCCAACCTTGTCTGTAGTTTCACCCTTTTAAATACCTTGCCCCCAAGGAAGTCAAGGCACAAGTGGCAGTCACATAAACGGAATAAACAGAATACCTATCGAAGGGAGATTTTCCTCGAGCTTGCCTCGAGCAAAACCATAAGTTTTCCCCTGATCAATTTTGGCAATCATGTAACCTTTTTAAGCCTTACATTTTTATATAAAGCAAATCCGTTACCAGACGAGGATCATATAGTCTCAATGATATATCGTGTGTTCATATTCGGTTTTCTAATTTATTTTGTAATAAGGTCCTCTAAACATTTTGTTAATGCACTCAAGTCTTATTAAAAAAAAAATCGAAACGTATATTTTTAGTGATATTTTATAGTGAAATTGATACGAGATCGGAAGAAATAAGGGTGACGTTTTTATTGTTAATACTAAAAAAAAAAAAAAAAAAAGAGAGGGAGAGAGAGACAATAAATCGATGAGAGCGGAGTATTCGGTGAATCAATTTTTTTTTTAATTCAGGGAAATAATTAAAAATGCTTGATCGGGTAAATAAAAATATGCTTCCTTTTCCCTCTCGACCACGAGCGGATTTACTCTTTTGGGCCTACTCGCCCTCTTTCGTCCGCCGTGCGTTCTGCTCCTCCACGCGCTCGGCGGCGGCTACGGCGAGGTCCGGCCGGCGGCGGCGTCCCCTCCCGGGGATATGGAGTACGAGAACAAGCACGTTCTCGCTCCCATGGTTCGAGTCGTGAGTTCAAGAAAACCTCCTCAAAACCCTTCTGTTCGACTCGCGTCATCGTGCTTCGATTCGTTGCGGAATGAATTTGGGTGACGAATTTCAAGATTTTGCAGGGGACGCTGCCTTTGAGGTTGCTTGCTGCTCAGTATGGTGCGGATATAACGTACGGGGAGGAGATTATCGACCACAAGTTTCTCAAATGCGAGCGGAGAATTAACGGTACGGTGCGCACCTGCTTTGGAAGGAAAATCTGGTAGAAGTATGATGTTGATGTGTTGTGTGGATAGATTGTGGTTTCATTCCACGTACACAGTGTGAGCAGGAGAATCTGACATGAATTTGATTTGGGTTTTTTAGTTAAATAAGCTATGTGGTAGCAGATATGTTGGGCAGGGTTTCCAGTTGCTGATGCTTTTGTTTCTTTCACATTTGCAACCAACTACTTACGAGTTGCTGTTGCCCCAGGCGGCTACAAGTCTAAAAATTGCTGTTAAAATCTGAAAGTGGGTTTGCTAGCTGAAGCTAAGAAACTTTCAATCTTGAAAAAAGGCGACTTTACATGAGCTGGCAAGTTTGATCTAGTCTCACTGTCATTTTTGAGAAAGCGGGTGATATTATGAAGGGCGAAATTCAAGACCAATTACTATACTCTTTTCGCATCCATTCCATCATCTTCTCCATCCCAGACAAGGGATTATAAATATCTCCCATTTTCTTTTCCCTTGCTCTGCATCCTTTCGAACGAAGAGGGAGGCAATGGGATCTTCACTTCCCTCGTTAGCATTCTTCCAATATTGTTCTCATGAAAATTAAGGATACAAATATAATTTGTAAGACTTGCAGGTAGATGCTCAAACATAGAATAACTATTTGTTTCTTTACTTCACATTGATATTCCTTTCAGCTACCAATATTTACTAGACCAGTAGCAGGCTTTATATGGTAGTCTATCAATAGGATTTCCAGAGCAGATAGGTTTTGATATCTGGAATCCTCAAGTTTTAATAAGAAGCAAGTGACTATCTACTCTGCTGATCATTGTTTGCATGCTAAAGCACTTTCACATGAGGTTTTCTATTGAAGTACCTTAGGAAATAAGCACTTGAGGCTTTGTGATGGTATTTTACCAGTAAACATCGAGTGCAAAAGTCAACGCGTAGTGGTCAAGTTCGTTGACATTTACTTATGCTCCAAAATGATATACGCTTGGCCTTGGAGATGACAATGACGCATATTGGCAAGATTTTAGCTATGCCAATTGTTCGCTTAGACCTTAATCTTAATTTTTTTGCTCTCCTTATATAAATGGAAGGGCTTAAGCTGAGTTTGAAACCTTGACATTGGGATTCTGCCTTGACAAAAGGGGCCTTGGGTGAAGCGTTTATGTTGAAAGTAAATGTTGTTTGGTATTTGGTATTTCAAGCACTTAATTGTGGAGAAACTATAAAATGAAACCAGAGATAAAGAAAAAAGAAGGAGAAGTGCAGAGAACTAGAGAATCGTCAAGGGCATGGTAGGGCCATGATGTAAGGCCTAAATGAACATCCAGCTGCTTAATGAGAATAAAATCCTAATAAGAAACATCTAGTTATATAGAAACTCAATAAAATTCTAATGAGAATCAAATCCTAAAAGATATAAGACTACTAATATATGTAAGAGACGAATCCTAATCCCTTAGGACTGTTACTTGATTTGTGAAGTCAATCTTCCATCAAAACTCCATTAGGAACATCAATATATGAGTTGTGAGATTTGATGAGATCATTGTTAACTATTCTAAAAGCTTAACCTATTATTTTTTTTAAAGACATGGTTTATTATTTAAATATACCGACACTCCTCCTCATGCTTAGTCTGGTCTTCTTGCCTAGTACTAATCATGGAAATTTAATTTGGGAGGCAAATGGGGCCTAAAACGTTTTGAACTTAGGACCTCTAGCTTTGATACTATGTGAAATTTTATGGAACCATTGCCAATTGTTCTAAAAGTTTGAGCTATTGGATGATGGCGTGGTTTATTCTTTAAAAATATTATAACATTAGCAAATATCTTTTTGCATGGATTTATTGGCTGCATCAGAGATCTTGTGAAGAAAACTTATCTTCTGAAATTCTATTTTTCCTTTTTCATCAGAGTGCATTGGTTCGACAGATTTTGTGGAGAAAGGAACAGAGAATGTTGTTTTTAGAACCTGCAAGCAAGAACGGGATCGGGTAGTCTTTCAAATGGGTACTTCCGATGCCATGAGGGCTCTACGTGCTGCAGAAATAGTGTAAGTGACATGTGATATTTTGCCTTGGAATATGATAATATGTTAGTCTGACAACTCTCTTTCTCTTGAGTTGAGTGATTCACCTTTAATGGCATTTTAAGATTCTTCAGGGAAGCTATCAAGCAATCATTATTTTTTTCCGCACTTTTAGTTATGCTGTCACACCAATTAGGAGCTCTGAAATGCTGATTTGCTGCTAGCCATGAAGTATCTGTCACACAAGTAGGCAGCATGCTGGGGCAATCTTGGTACTTTATTAGTTGTAGTATCGTCACACTTCAACAGGAGTGAATAGTCAATGGAGCAAGATTTACTATTAAATGAGCTTTTGCAGTTTGGCTTGTTAAATAAACTAGATTGTCTCACAACGATTTTGTTTCATTTGGTTTGCAGTTGGGTTGACCTGGGAATGGTACAGGCATGCTGGAAATGCCCTTCTATGTAAATTCTGTGAATTGAAGCAATTTTGTTATAAATGGGATTATGAAACTCATTTGTTTTGAAAATGCCTCAAAATGCTATCTCTGATGGCATGTATTATTAATTGAAAAGAATGACAGATTTTAATCCTAAGGAGGAAATGAAATAGGCGGGAGAATTTTAACCAAATAAATATAGTGGTATAAAGAGGATCAAATGGAAGTTTGTAAATGGTTGCAAGTGTATCCTTGCGTTGTTCATCCTATTCTTGTACGGTTGGAATTTGACTTAACATTGAACTCCCGAAACTGTTAAGACAGGCAAATATGGATGCGTAAAGTCATTTGAAAACATATATCCATGGAGTTTGCTTAGTGGTGAAGCAATGGACATGTATGTGTGAACTAGTTGCATAGCATAGTTTTGACTTTCCACACAAGCGAAAACAACCAATCCCATGTTTGCACCACCTATTTAAGGTTTGGCTCATCTTACATGAGTTTGTTGGGCATTTATGGGTTAGGGGTTTATCTACTTAAGATTTGTTTCTATTTAAGAGAATTTTTTTTACTTAGAAATTAGAATTAATTTTACGTTTTGGTGGGAAAGCAAAACTTTGGAGAGAGAGCAAACTAATTACTTAGCTTAAGCTCTCCCAAACACAGCTTTAAGTTCAGCTGTGGAGCTTTCTTGCAAAGATTATCCATGGATAAGCTGTGTACATGACCTGCTTAAAGAAATTACTCCTAGTTTTTTAAAATTAACGTGGCCTGGTAGAAGCTGGTGAAGGCAGACCACAAAATGTAAGAAAAATATACATTGCCTACCTGTAAAACAGTCCATTGTCCCATGACATAGCTCACTTATTAAATGTATCAAATTAGCTATTTTAACCTGCATGTAGAAGAATCGGATTTTTCAATTTAAATTTCACAAAACCTTTTAGATGTGTTAGATGTCTCTGGAAAAATTTACACAGTTGTGTTTCAGTTGTAAGTGAATTTTTTCTTGAATGTGTTTGATCTCTCTCATCCCATCAAAGTCTTAAGCAAAATTTACAGAAAGTGCCAAAAGATCGTTCAGTGTTGATGGCATGTAGCATTGTATTCTTCCTCCCTGTATGTGTGCTGAGTGCTGCCGGATGATTGCCCAGAGGTTGGGAGGCTCTACTGTGAGAGGGGGAGAGCCATTGAATGAGAAATGGAGCCGACTTTGTCAAGCAACCTGTGAAATGGAATATTTTTCTTTAAATTGTTTCCACATTGCTTGGGCTTCCTGAACTGGAAGCGGGTGATGCCTGATTTTCCTAGCAAAACATAATTCAGAAAAAATGTTTTTAAGTTTAATGAGTGATCGATCGCTTGTTTTATATTTTTCTTCACTCTTTTCCAATTGATGTTGGTAAAAAATTTGGAAGAAGCATCGTTGCCCACTTATTCTGACATGGGTTTTGTTCCCAGGTGTAAAGATGTTGCTGCAGTAGATATCAATATGGGATGCCCAAGGTCATTTTCTTTGAGTGGAGGCATGGGCGCTGCCCTACTGAGTAAACCAGAGCTCATTCATGATGTAAGCATCGCCTGATCTTTCCCTCTCTGATACTGAAGACATCACTGTTGTTTATCTACTTCTGATCATTAAAGAATGACAGAAAAACTCCCCAGGTGCCAGAACTTGGCACAGGAGACACATAAGTGCCAAAACTTCCAAAAGGTACACTTTAAGTGCCAAAATTGGAGAAGAAAGGAGCATTTAAGTGCCAATGGAGAGAATTTCCGATCAAACAGCTGACGTAGCTTTTTTTCAGTGAGAATTTTATGATGTGGCATTTCTTTAAAATAAAATTATCCATGTAGACTGGCAAACAACATCGCGCCATCCATGTAGACTACGTAAGATAACGCTAAACGACGTCGTTTTGGTGTGGTTCGCTAAATGACGTCGTTTAGTAGTTTGACTTGATAATCAAGCACAATCCATAGCTGGCCGTTCCTTCTCATGCTCACCCTTCATGCTCGGTTGCCATCCTTGCTGAGGCTCCGTCACCGCTCGCTGTTCACTCGTGGTCACAGCTCGCCATTGTGACTTGCTGTTTGCCATCGTCGAGAGGAATTCGAGCCATTGCTGAAGGTCCTACTCTCTATTTCCAAGATTTAGCGGTATAATTTGGGGGCAAACCGAAATTAGGGCTCGAGGGCCTTCAATTGGGGATTTTGGCTGATTTAGGGTTTTTAATTTGGGGAAATGTGGAGGATGATGTCATATTAAACAAGGATTGCTGAGTAGCCATTCCAGTGAGCCACAATTTTATTAATAAAACAATGCCACATCAGATTTCTGACAAACCTCAATGCCGGAGTTGGCACTTAGATGTTCAAATTTCAAAAAAAAAAAAAAAAAAAAAAAGTGGCATTTAAGTCTACCTTTTGAAAGTTTTGGCACTTATGTGTCCCCCGTGTCAAGTTGTGGCACTTGAGATGTTCTTTACTTGCTAAAGAATATAGTACATTTTATAACTTTCTCATGTGCATTTCAGATTTTGACTACCTTGAAGAGGAATATGGACACACCAGTTACATGTAAGATTCGACTTCTCAAGCATTCTCACGATACGGTAGAACTAGCAAGGAGAATTGAAAAAACTGGTGTCTCTGCGCTTGCTGTTCATGGAAGGTAATGATAAATAAAAACGGCTTTAATGATTATTCTGCTATTGGATTTGGCACCCATCTTTATTAACCTATGAAAGGGTAAGATAACCGCATTGAAAACATGTAAACTTGAGATCATTATTTGAGTACTATAGTTTTAAATTTCATTGACTTAAGTAGTATCAACTATTGAATTTGACTCAATTAAGTACCTACAAGATAGGTAATGGGAATGCTCCTGAGAGGTTGTTGACCTTCACAATTCTTAATCTTGTTTGAGAAATCAAGAATAGTTATGATGTTGGATGTAATTAGTTAATATCATGCAAACCTGAAAAAACAATGAAAAGTACTCTAATAGGTATGCCTCTTCCACAGATTCTGTAATATCTCCTGGAAACTTATTAATTAAGGAAGACAAAAGGTTTTTTCTACTCTGTTATTGCATTTTTTTTTTTTTTTTGTTACCATGTTATGATTATCACCTAAATCCTGGAAAAAGTTTAGATATGTAGCTATTGCAACAAATTAGATTTGCACTTCTAAAGTATGATTCTCTTATGGATCCCCTGGTTGTTCCAATCACTTTGTCCAGAAATGACAAATCCCCCAACTCTTTTACCGGTACATTGTGTTGCAACTCTCTCTCTCTCTCTCTCTCTCTCTCTCTCTCTCTCTCTCTCTCACTGTCCAATATGTTCAACCATGGCTCCTATGACATTCATGTTACCTACCCTCTGCCCTCACGGTTACCCTCTGATTTAATTTGGCTTGGTAAGACACTATTGGGGTTTCATAAATGTAAAATTAACAAAAATACAACAAAGATGATATATTTTATACATGATTCTCCGAAGGCGTTGTTCATGTGTTTTAATCAAAAATCTGAATTAAAAAAAAAAAAAAGTTAAACGAAATACCTCTCGAAGTGCACTTTAAACGAATTGGTTTGGATGTTCTTCAGTTCGAAATCCACAAACGTTAAACTTGTAGCTCAGACACACTAACAATGGACGTCGAATGAAAGAGAGAACTTTCGGATAATTACCACTGTGATCGTGTTAGTAATCTTGTGAAGACAATCCTCCGTATCCTTGATGTTTTTAGCCATGGCTTGAATGAGAGAGAATCCCTCTTCTTTCTCGTGTCTCGAAGACACAAAAACACATGCTTTTTTTTTCTTTTGACAACCCTTTTTATGTCCTCAATTATACAGCATTTAAAAAAAAAAAAATTTCTTTAATCGGCAACCGTTGCTGATCGTTGATCGT
Organism: Eucalyptus grandis; assembly: GCF_016545825.1. Taxonomy (NCBI): domain Eukaryota; kingdom Viridiplantae; phylum Streptophyta; class Magnoliopsida; order Myrtales; family Myrtaceae; genus Eucalyptus; species Eucalyptus grandis. Next base: position 32,176,975 of record NC_052619.1, read on the forward strand.
GCATGAGCGGTTGCTTCATGCACGATGCTTCATGCACGATCGTGCATGAGAAAAAAATGTGCTTTTGTGTCTTCGAGACGCGAGAAAGAAGAGGGATTCTCTCATTCAGGCCGGGTTAAAAACATCAAGGATACAGAGGATTGTCTCCACGAGATTGCTAGCACGATTATAATGGTGATTATCCGAAAATTCTTTTTTCCATTCGACATTCATTATTGGTGTGTCTGAATTAGAGGTCCAAAGTTTGTGGGGCTCGAACTAAAGAACATCCGAACCAAATTCGTTTAAAGCGCGCTTCGAGAGGTAATTCGTTTAACTCATTTTCTTTTTTCTTTTCTTTTTATATTCAGATTTTTTATTAAAACGCACGAACAACGCCTTCGAAAAATCTTGTATAAAATCATTTTTTTTTCCACTGTATTTTTGTTAATTTTACCTATACATGATTCATGAAACCCCAACAGTGGTAAGTAGATAATTGTTTTGGTTAGTCTGATTGCACTTGATTGTGTAATTACGCAATTAAAGACAAGTTGCATTTCTGAGTGCTGATATGCAAAGTTAGGACAAAAGGTTGAATTTTGCTTTGAGAAATGCATTATGTCATTTGAAGTCAAATTAGAGCATATAAGACTACAATTTTCTAGTCAAAAGGTCTGTTTGCTAGGGCAAGTGTTACTGGGGTGTGAAGTGGGCAGCATATTCTCCTTCAAAAAGTTTCCCCAACACTATTATGCAAATGTGAATGGGTAACATACATAGATTGATAGCTAATGATTTTTATTGGGAGCTTCAACATTCTTGATGTTTTTTTTTTCAAGAATCGTGTGACGAGAATTGATAGTGCTAACGAGATTAGAAGTACTTGTATGTGAACTCTATTACATAAAAGTTTTTTGTGTGCAT